>NC_142810.1:42351459-42439890 GCF_049724085.1 Artemia sp. Qi Xiang Cuo
TGCACAATGAATGTACGTCATGGAATCACGTGTACATTCTTTAAAAAAAAACTGGTATGAAGTAGTCAAACATGTTTTGGGGACATGCACGAAATTATATAACTCAACATCCGTTTTTTATTCGTCCTAGAAACCCCGTATAAAATGTTCAACCATCGGAATTTAATTTTCATTATGTTTTAGCATATCAAGCATAGTACACTGGATTTGATTAACTCTGAAACAATGGATATTTCTATTTTTAATGTAAGTACACTTTTCATTCTTTATTTCCAAAAAAAAATCGTTTTACTAGTAAATTCAAATTTCAGGGGGACTTAGCCCCCCTCCCCTCCAACAATACAAAACCTTAAAATATAATGAGTATATTCGATAGAAAACGCTAAGTATGTTTTTTTCTATTATGTAAAACAAAAACTCTCCACCACTGCTATGTTTACAAGTTTTACTTGTCTTGAAACAATTCTTTTTCGTTCAAAAATGTCCCCATTTCCAATCGTGCGTTTAAAATATGCTGTCTTTTTCTGGTTTGAATGAAAAGCTTCGGTGTTACAAAGAGAGTGACAGTTTTGGGACTCAAATTTAACACGCTATTGCTATCATAAATTAATGGCATATGCTTAATGAATTAGCAACAAGGATGTTCCTTGACAAAGAGAGAAAATTGTATTCTAGTCTAATTAAAGGAAATATATTTTATTTTCAATTGTATTCCATGATTAAGAAGGTTTTACGATGTGAAAAAAAAGCTTTATAGTTTAGTTTTTACGGAAATGGCATATTTTCGTTCCAAAGCTTGGATTTTTCAGGGCTTGACTTGCACGGGAGTTGAGTTGCACGAGTGTTCAGTTGCACGGGGGTTCGGTTACATGCGGATTCAGTTACAGGGGGTTTAGTTAAATGTGGTTGAGTTGCATAGTGTCGTTGGAAAAAATTGGAGTTCATACTTAAACAGTTCTATTAAGAGCTATTGCTATGGAAATGGCTCATTTTTGAATCGAAACTATGCTTTTCTGACTGAAGATACACATTTGAATCAGAAAATGTGAAAATGTACACAATTGAAACAGGGAAGTGTGTTTTGACGATATTTTGTATAATTTCGTCTGAAAAATAGGAGTTCACGCTTAAAAAGTTCTATTAAGAGCTATTCTTATGGAAATGGTTCATTTTTGAACCAAAACTACGCTTTTCTGACTGAAGATACACATTTGAATCAGAAAAAGTGAAAATATACACAACTGAAACAGAGAAGTGTGTTTTGACCGTATTTTCTATAATTTCGTCTGAAAAATAGGAGTTCACACTTAAAAAGTTCTATTAAGAGCTATTTTTATGGAAATGGTTCATTTTTGAACCAAAACTACGCTTTTCTGACTTAAGATATACATTATAATCAGAGAAATGTGTTTTGATAGTATTTTCTATAGTCTCGCTGGAAAAAATTGAAGTTCATACTTAAACAGTTCTATTAAGAGCTATTGCCATGGAAATGGTTCATTTTTGAACCAAAACTACGCTTTTCTGACTGAAGATATACATTATAATCAGAGAAATGTGTTTTGATAGTATTTTCTATATTTTCGTTGGAAAAAATTGGAGTTCATACTTAAACAGTTCTATTAAGAGCTATTGCTATGGAAATGGTTCATTTTTGAACAAAAACTACGCTTTTCTGACTGGAGATATACATTATAATCAAAGAATTGTGTATTGATAGTATTTTCTATAGTCTCGCTGGAAAAAATTGGAGTTCATACTTAAATAGTTCTATTAAGAGCTATTGCTACGGAAATGGCTTATTTAGTTCCAAAGCTGCGCTTTTTCATAACCAAAGGTTCACATCTGACCCAGCGAAATGTATTTTCTATAATTTTCTTACAAAAAACTAGTGTTTACGATCAAAAAAGCTTTATAGTTTAGTTTTTACGGGGACGGCTTATTTTCGTTCCAAAGCTGCGCTTTTTCATAACCAAAGGTTCACACCTGACCCAGCAAAATGTATTTTCTATAATTTTCTCACAAAAAACTAGTGTTTACGGTCAAAAAGGCCTTATAGTTTAGTTTTTACGGAAATAGCTTATTTTCGTTCCAAAGCTTGGCTTTTTCATAAATTATATTATGGGGGATGTTTTTGAAATCCCCCTTCCCCCAAACTAAAAATTTTCCAAAATTTTACTTTAAAAGCTTTTCTTTTTAAATATTTCTAAAGTGCTAAGACAAAGAGTGCTGCAAACACCATAATAAACTTTAGAGGGCAATTTATTTCTAAAAGAGTGCTTATTATTTCTTTTCTAAATTTTTCTTCTTTTTTAAGGAAGAGGATTCCTACAATTACCCTCTCTCCGAAAAGAGACCAAGATGGGGTGATATCAAATCGATGCAAGCTACAAGACCATCAATCATCAGATATGCTAGCTCCATTACAAGTTCTCTGGACCAGCCAGGAGCCTCTCAAGCCAGTGTCAGCTCTGCACAAACCTCTATCCAACCTGGCAGAAAATTCAAGAGAGAATGGATAGATTCTCATAATGCATCAGTCTCATCTAGTCAAGATCGGGGGGTCACCCCCTATCAAACATTGCCTGGCCCTTCACGACCAATGCAAGGCGAGAATGATGAGGCCCCTACAGCTCTCAACATGGAAGCTGCAAATTTGAATGTGAGTTTTCAAATATTATTTCTCGCTAATGATTCTTTTTCCCAAGTCAATTTGAAGGAGTGTGTGTGAGCGGTAGATGTGCCGCTTATTTTTCTGTATACCTGATAATTCAATAACGTCGTAATGATTGTTGTATGTGTGTGTGTGTGTGTGTGAGAGGTGCATGCGCCACATCTACTCTATAATTATTAGAGATAGTATAATTAAAATTTAAATTTCAAAAAAGGTGTAATGAGTTTTTTATGTGTGTGTGTGTGTGTATGTGTCGGTGTGTGTGTTTGAGCGGTGCAATCGCCTAATGGACTTGATAATTATTTGCGATAGTACAAAGATTATATAATATTCATTAACTGCATATTTTGTTTTTTATGTGCATGTGTGTGTGTGTGTGTGGTAGTGGTGCACGAACCGGGTATACTCTATAATATATGGATATAGTGTTAACTCAATTACGATGTAAAGATTTTCACCGTTTTATTGGGTGTTTGTGACTATGTTACTAATGCAGTTTTTGATTTACTATGCATTTGTTCGGTAAATAATTCTTTAAGCCAAAGGTATTTAGTTTAAATAATTTTTGGAGGAATTGAGTCTTATTGATGGTATGGAAAAAAAAATGAACATGATTTTTCATCTTTATGAAATAAAATTTATTTTACATAAAAAATAAAAACTTTTTTCTATAGATTAATTGTATAGCAACACCATTGAGTGATGAGACATCAACATTTACTAAACCAATTCTATCACCACTAACGGAGTTCAGTGATGAACCTACATTAGTTCTGGATAATATGGAGTGGCATAGAGGTTTCGTTAATGATGTTTTTGGGGAAATGGCTAGCCTAGACGACTTAACTTGTGATATTGACATGCTTGAGGATCCGGAGTGGGCAGATAGTTTTATACGTGAGCATTTAGGAGATATTACTAGTGCATCTGAACTGGGTCCTCATAAAGAAATTCCAACACAGGACAATACAGGCTGGCTCTATCAATTGTCCCAAAACACCTTGGAATATGTGCTATCAGGCTTAGGGGACCTCATGCCATATCCAAACAATGTAATTGAACAGACTGGGGATGGTGGTGTTATTGACAATTCTGTGTCACCCCCCACCATTCCGATTAATGATATATCTAGTATTAGTAGTAGTAGTAATACAACAACACCAGTACCCCCTCTTCCAGATTAGTTTATCTCCAACTCTGCCTTGCACAACAAACTAGCAAATAGTAATAAATTCGGTGATCACTTTAACTCTCTCTTGTTGGGGGATATTATGAAAGATACCTCGACCATTAAGAATTTGTATACTAATAGGGTTCGAGCCATTCTTGAACAACAAATGGGGGTGTGGGGAGTGGGGGTCAGTTTAAAAGCATCAATAGCACTAAAAATATTTTTTTTAAATGAAAATGCGGGTGAGATGTATTCGAAGTACTTGCACACAGAGATGTTGGCAATTCACCCTAATTTATCAAATTATGGAGAGGCTTTTCTAAATTGGGCTAATAGTATTAAAATCAAGTGGGAAAATTATTACGAGGAGGGTAGTGGATCTGTGGTTTTATTTATTGAAAGTTTAAATTTTAATATCTGTAGATTCAAAAAGTATTGTATTAAAAGAGGGGGGAGTGGGCCAAGGGCCATTGAATTAAAATATCATTCAGATTTAGAGGGGTGTAGGGGGATACAACGAATCTGTTTCGATACGAGGCTGCAGTGTTTCAACTATGCATTTTTAATTGCAGAGTATAGACCTCTGCGCCATGATGCATCTAAGAAAAAATTTGATAAAATGGCAGTTAATGGTAGGCAGGGTTCAATATTCCCAAAACTAAATTTTTATTCTTTAAATTGTCAATAACCCGTGATCTTAAAAGTACGAGATAGTTTTGAGCGGGCTAATTCACTTTAAAAGATTGGTGTTACGGTGTTAAAGTATGAAACCGAATTTGAAGAGGGCTAGCGTTCTGATAAAAAGGGCGCATTATATCCAGTGCGGGCTCCTTCAATTGAATCAGTAGAACATTGGGTGTGGCTTCTATACACCCCACTCACAGACTCCAATTTAATTGGTCATTTCAATCCAATTACGGATATTAGTAGGGTTTTATGTGAGGGTAAAAAGCGGGGTGGTGTGTGTTATTACTGTCCAACATGTCTCTCCAGATTTCGCTCTGATTTAAAGTTAAAGCATCACATGAAACACTGTAAACGTTATGGATACCAGGCTGTGGAGACGGTAGGTGGGGAAAAAGAGATCTTAAGTTTAAAAAATTCCTAAAAGACGCTTCTTTAAAGCAATAAAAAACGTTTGGACTTTTAAGCTAAACTGACAGACGTGTGCGATCCGTAAAATTTAAATCGTTTTACTATACCTGAATCCAAAGAGGTCTCATACGCTCCCGCTCAACGAGATTCCAATAATACCATGCAAGTGCTGGATGTAGTTGAGATGTTGGGTGACGTTGAAGACTGCATGCGCTCGGCATTGGTCAGTCTAATAAAAACAGCGAACGGTGCAATTTCGAGCCTTCGTTATACAAACTATCCTATTCTCCTATCACCAGATGACATAGTGGCCATTAAAAATCGTAAAATGTGTTGGGTTTGCAAAGGGGAATTTGATGATGGTGTTGGGACTGGTGGGAGGAGGAAGGTGATCGACCATGATCATTTGTGGCAGGAAATTACATAGGGAGGGAATAACTTTAGAGGGGTAGCCCATCAGTCATGCAATTTAAACGTTAGAAAACAATATTTCGTACCTGTTTTTATACACAATTCCAATTACGACTTAAAGTTTATTCTTCCGGCATTGACCCGTATTGCCAAGGGTGGAGTTGTAGATGACGCATGGATAAATGGTTGTTTTTCATATAATATCATACCCAAATCATTGGAGAAGCTACTGCTGCTAGAATTCATGTGGAAAACAGTTGACAAGGGTTTTTTTAGACTCTAGAATCCGTTTTTTAGACTCTTTCAGCTTCTTCCCCAAATCTTTAAGTCAATTTATTAAGGTACAGAAGAGTGACAATTTTAAGAGATTCCCTCTCCTTAAAGAGCGCGTCCCCAATTAAGAAATGTAAGATTTATTAATGTGTAAGGTTTTATATTCGTTTGATTATTATAGCTCTGACTCAAAGCTCGATGAGGTGTCACTACCGCCAATTTAAGATTTTTAAATTGCTCTTACTGAGTGTGTAGGCCCCAATCGCTACTAGGAATTTGCTAAGAGGTTTGGAGCAAAGGGCGGGTAAATTGGGTGGGATTTTTGTAAACTATACTTGGCCAGTGACATACTTACTCTTCTGGATATTGTCTGCAAAAATTTTCGGATAAAATCTATGGGGACTTTGGGTTGGATTTAGGGTATTATTTTTCCACTCCTCATTTGGTGATGGACTTGATAATTAAAATCCGAAAATAATAAATAGGTCTGATCCCCGTTGTGTATAAGAAAGTTTTTTTAGATAGATCAAGGAGGGGGGTCGAGGATGTTCACGGTGATCGTATCTTGATAACTGATCCGATTGGACAGCCTACTGATGAAAAGTCAGACGAAGTTCTTTTAGATATGAACTCTATTTATCCATTAACAATAACTCACAACTATTTTTTATGTGACTATTATAAATGGCTTAAAAATGTATGGGCTCTAAAGTTCAGCTCTATTGCATGTATTGAGGAGGCTAGGGAACAGGGATGGTTTTTTGAAATTGACGGTGCAATACCCACTGAAATTCGTGACTTGATAAAGGGCTTTGTTTTTCCGTGCATAAATAGACGGGTTGGTATGGACTCTCTGAGCCCCTATAATTTATCCTTACTAGAAGACGGGAGTATGCACTGGGTACCTTCAAAACAAAAACAAATTGCCGATCTCAACCCGAAACAGAATATCGTTGTTCATCACGTGCTATTGAAATGGATGGTGTCCAATGGTTTCAAGGGTCACAAAGATTCATAGAGCCCTCCAATTTCATCAAAAGCTTCACATGAAAACGTTTATTGACACCTTTGTCATTAAGCGTTCACAAGCGAAAACGAAAGTTGAAAAAGAAGTATATAAACTCATTTTGAATTTATATTTTAGTAAAATGTGCGAGAGAGTACGAAACAGAAGTCGATGAGACATTGTAACCAATCCCAAAGATTGTGCTTGAATCATTGCGGATCCAAACTTCACATAGATCACAATCAAAGACTGTGATATGGTGCTCCTACACCGTAAGAACAGGAGCATTGTATTAAATAAAAATATTGCAGGCGGAAGTGCAGTAACTGAAATATCCAAGAAACTCATGTTTTCATTTTATTATAATGTATACAAGGTACAGTGGCCGATTGAGGGACAAGTTCAAGTGTATTATGGAGACACTGATTCACTCCTGTTAAAAGTCAAAACTGAAAATTTATTGAATGATTTGGAAAATGGCGAGTACATTAGCTCACGAATAGACTACACCAATTGGGATGAATCCCTCTACCCAGAGCTAGTGAAAAGCCGGGCCCCAAATCAATTGTTAATGCTAAAATCTGAAACGGGTAGCGATCTGATATCCAGTGGTGTGTTTCCTGGTCCGAAGGTATACTGTGTGGAAACGCACAGCAAGGATATCAAACAAGTTTGCAAGGGGATACCTACACAATTTGAAAAAAATAATTTCGAAGGGAGTGTGTATAGAAACTGTGTGGAACTTATTTTGGTGCCAAGGCTGAAAGTAATGGCAATTCTGTCTTTACATTTTAAAACTACAGAGTTCCAGTTGAGAAAAATGCTTTTTCTGCTATATATGAATAATTATTTTTACTTAAGGTAGGTTTGGAGGCATTAACATACGTTTATCATTAAATTTAAGCCCGAATTTAATGTGTAGATCACAGAAAATAGCTTGGTATAGAAAAATTTACTTAAATTCATTTAAAAAAGTTCAAATTGGGTGGGAGGGTTTTTTGGGTAATGAAGTGTTTTTTTAAATTCCTTTTAATTCTTTTTTTTCTATATCATAAACAATTTTCAACGTGTGTGTGTGCAAGGCAGATCAATTTCCACTATTTAATGCCACTCCCGACCCGGGGCCGCCCCAGCGGGTCCCCGCTTCCCGGCCCGCTGCCGGCCACTGCACCGGCCGCCCCCCGGGGGGGAGGGTGGATCCCAAAATTTAAAATGCTGTAAATAAAAGTGTTTGATATTATTTCAAGTGCTTTATTCTAATAAATGTTGTATTTTTTTTATAAATAAACAAACAAAAAAAAGTGTTTTTTTTCTCTGTGCCTATGTAAATGTTGTATTTTTTATTATAAATAAATTTTAAAAATGTGTATTTTTTCATGTTTAATGTGCTTTCATGTTCAATGTAATATTTTTTAAGTATTGTTACTTTTTTATGCATATAATAAAAGAAAATATGATTCTTTATTCGTCATCTTCTTCTCATTCTTGAACTGAGTAGTAGTAATAGGGAAATTAGTTAGTCATTAGACAGCTATAGTCTACAGTTAGTTGTCCAGGTGAACTGTTGAAGGGAACATGTATCAATTTAAAACACCATTCAGATCGTTTCTGTGTGGGCCGTCAATGTCGGGCAAAACAACACTCTTAACTAAAATAATTAAAAATTGCGATAAAATGTTTGTGGAAAAGCCGAAAAAAATCTACTACTGTTACAGTATTTGGCAGGAGTCATACGGTAAAATAAAAGCAATTGCCACGACGGGATTTGTGCAGATACAAATTATACAGGGACTTGATGTTTTCACCATTATTGAACCAAACTCTTGGCTGATCATTGACGATCTGGCTGAATTTATTGAACAATGGTCCCAGGAAATGCTCCAACTGTTCACTGTTCGCTCTCATCATGAACATATTTCCATTACTCTGGTTCTACACAATCTCTTTCATCAGACCAAATGTATGCGAACACTTGCATTGAACTGCACCTACTATATCATCTACAGAGTTTTTCATGATTCTAGCTCGCTAATAACTCTAAATAAACAAATCCTTCCAGGTACCTCCAAATTTCTTCTCTCAGCATATAATCAGACAACTAATAAACCCCACGGCTATATCCTATTGGATCTTAATCAAAATACACCCGAGGATTTGCGTTTAGTCACAGATATTTTCGACAATGAAATTACAGTATATCTCCCCGTGAACACTAGAAAACACCTATTAGTTGCTATCATGACACTGAAGAAACTACTTGAAAAGAGACATCTGTTTTCAGTTCTAAGCACTTCAAAACCCTCACTTAGGAAAGTCATACTCAAACATGGTATTGACAATGATTTAATTAATCTAATATCTGAACTTTGTTTAATTTTTGTCGAGGCTAATTTTCAACTGCCATAAGTAGTTAAGAAGCGGTAAAATAAACATCGTTCATTTTCACTTACATTTGCCTCTAAAACGAAATGAAAGAATTTTAAAAGGAAACGTCTTTTTCAGACGGGAGGTAGCTTATTCACGCTTTTACTGACAATAATTACAGGTCTTGTAAATAGTTTTCTCTTGTGATAAAATGACAAAACCCTATAAATTAACTCCAATAGAAGTCGCTCTCTCACCCGTCGAAAACTTTGAGAATAATCTGAGTAAATTCATTCACAATGAGAATATTGAGAATGGTAAAAAGCTGCTTTTTCTTCAAGGTGCGATTCACCGACTGGACAAACATAAATCTCATCGTTTGAAAGCCACTGCTGCTGCTGCTGGTATTGATCACAGAAAAGAATCGTCCCCTGAGTATTCTGCTGCTGCTGTAACACAATTAAAGATGGAGTAATTGTTTTCATTTGTTTTGAATATTTGAATTCTACTCCCAAAAAATTAGGTTTAAAAAAGAACACGACTATTAGTCTATCTCTTGGTAATTGGTCAAGATAATATTCATTTTGAGAGAAATTGGGCAGGGATTATAATTCATAGAAAGAGCTATAATCTTCTTGATTTAATCTATGATTTGGTTACAAATCGTAAAGGACTATTATCATTTGACGCTCATCTATACAACTTTACACATACATTAAACTTCGTCAAAATCATCATTAGAAATAGACAAATTCTAAAAAATTAAATGAACATGCATCATCATCATCAACAACAACAACGCCATTAAACATGAAGAAGAAGAAGAAGAAGACGATTTTAAATCAATCTTGGAAAATACTAGCACACCTAGTGGAAAAAACTTGACAATAGTGGCGAGGAAAAAGCGAAAACGTATCATGTCACCATCATCAACTAGTATACAAAAGGGAAGCGGACGTGACACAACGTGTTTACGTTCAAAATAGTTGAAGTTCTGAAAGGTGTTTATGAAAATATTGGTGAGGCGGGGAGTTTAAGTTCCACCACCACTCTTTCCAAAGTCACTGGTATTAACGCTAAAAGTGTACAAGACTATCTACAAAATGAATCAAGCTACACTCTGCAGTGAAATCATAGACTTCGTGCCAATCAATATCGAAAAACTAAAGCCTTTTACACATTGCATATAGTGCAAGCAGATCTCCTGACTCTATATGAGCTTCAACGACGTCACAATACACCGTACATGTACATTCTACCTGCAATCAGTGTTTATTGTCGCTATGCATATGCGATTCCATTGCGATCAAAGAGCGGCGTTGAAGTTGCTCTGGTCATTGAAGGTATTCTCCAACACGCTACGTATAAAAAAATTCAAACGGATCGCGGTAGTGAATTTGTTAATCCCCATGTTGCAAAAGTACTAGTGAAATATAGTACACTGCTGTATCATAGTCATAGTCCTATAAAGTCTGCATTGTCCGACTGATTAATAAGAACTATTCGACTTTTAATTTCAATATTTTGTGCATTGAAAAATACATCTGCTTTTATTCATGATTTAGATAAAATCATGTTGATTTATAATCACCGTCATCATCGATCATTGTCCAACTCTACACCAACGGAAGTTCATCATTCTGATCATGATAAATTGACACCTTTCTAAGACAATATTCCAATGAATCGATTGACAAGAAGAAAAATAAATTCAACGTTGGTGATACTGTTCGAATTAATAGGACAACTAATGTTTTCGAAAAGGTGAATTAATTGTGGTCCACATAACTTTTTAAAGTGTCAAAAATACTAGACACTAAACACATAACTGATCGCTTCCGTTATACCAAAGATGAAGAGATTTTCGGTGGCTTTTATGACTATGAGATACAAAAATTTAAAAATAATAGCGAAATCTATCAAGTTGAAAAGATATTAAAGACACGTACTCGCAGGGGTAAGAAACAGTTACTTGTTCGGTGGCTAGGACACAACTCTAATTTTGATTCTTGGATCGGTGTTGAAGATATTGACAATGCTCAATGATTTCTATGTAACTATTATGTCCAACGTTTCCAATCCTCTCTACAATGACTTCAATAAGAGAAGTTATTTTTGGACGAAACTCTCCCCCGCCGTTTAATTTGAGGGTGCCTATGAAGTGGCTCTTGTCGATTTTATTCTCAAAAATACCCATGACATCCTGAGAAAGGATCGTGTATATTATCTATAAGTTATACCTATCAATTGTTCGATCTTTTTTGACTATGAGTGGGTTGCAACACTTAAATCTAGCGAATTTCCACATGCCAAATTGAAATATATTGAATACGATATGACAGATTTGTGTCGTACAATCAATAGAAAAATCTCATATCGTAGGAATGGAAAATTCCATTTTAATTATCCATTGGAAAACGATAGGATTTAAATTATCTCACCTGTTGAGACTGAAATAATTATTCTCAGTGATAATCTGATAGACGTTCTTGGCTTTAAAAAGAATATGATCAATTGGAAAAACGCTGGCACCTTTTACGGGATGGATTAAGTTATTTTTGCTGATTATCCACCTGGTTTCACCTCGGACTCTTGCATATTTCTCTATGCATTCTTTGTGGAAACGTCGAGAGTTGGTAATTCAAATGTACCCCTTCTACATGTTTTTGAACGAAAAACATCTCATGAACTTGTTCATCACTATAATATAAAGCATATTCAGTATGTTCCTGTAAACACTTCATATTTGGAACTCTGTCAGTTAACACTAAGAAGTGAATTGGGGCGATCCTCTAGCAATAACAAAAGGCTAAGCAGTGATTACATGTCATTTTCGACCCATTGTTGGTGATAGCACAATCACCTAAAATGAACAATAGGATAATTCCATTTGTCTGTCCCGATATCAATTGCTATGTTGGTGCTTTGAGTCCACGTCAAATAGGCAATGGCTTGGACTACTACAAGGGGTGTACTACAATGTCTGGCTATGGTCTTGGTAGCCGGTACTCTCGGTTATTTCGTTCTGTACTACTCTTTGCAAGAATAAATCTTGTGCCAGCTGTATCGAATTTTTCTGCCTCCACACCACATGACTGGAGATCAGGCAGGAATTTCAGAGTGTTAAGGACAAAGTTAAATCTTCAGCAAGAGCCGTTGGTGAGCAACTAAAATCTCGAAAAATGGGGAGGGATTGAAAAGGATGCGTGTGCGTCCTTCACTCATAAGTCTCCACCCAGGCGGGAAGCGAAGGACATCAACAAGGACTTTGAGGAATAAAACAAGGAAGAGCAATAAGCAGATGAAGAAGAAAAAGAAAAAGATTGTTAGATCAAAGAAGGATTTCTTCTCTTAAGATGACTTATCTCCCCCACAAGGAATCATATCCATCAATTAGTTTCTCATTGAATCTATTCAATGCTGAAAATGTTTATGTCAGTGTCATGAATGACTACTATTAACAACTTCACCCCCAACAGCCCCTCTCGGAAAATATACACTTTCAAATATTTTCCAATGAAGACTATTTCATTGATTTGTCATCAAAATTTATCGATTTAAATATTGCGGTGAAGAAAAAGTCAGATAATACAACTCCAAATGCTGGCGATGGTCTCTCCTACGAGAACTGTATTCTACATAGCCTGTTTAAGCAAATTAGTGTATTTATTAATGGTACTTTGGTGAGCACTAGCAATAATTTATCCAACTATGCAAGTTATATACAATTTATGAAGATGACACCAAAGCCATACAAGGAGTTGAGAGGACAATCATTGGGCTATGAATATCGAACAGGCGTTGATACTGACGGTAAATTGACTACTGCAGTGACACAGGAGTATCCTCTGGTTGGAAAATTAAATCATGAAATGTTCAATATATCACAATGACTACCCTCCAATGTCAAGATTGACATAAAGTTACAGTTGGCCCCATCGAATTTCATTTTGAGAAAAACAATTCCTGCAGCACCCGATGCAAATGTCATTATCACACCGGCAATTCTCCACGTCAGAAAATAACAGGCTATGAGCTCTGGTGCATTGGCAGTGGAAAAGCTAAGAGCCAATGGCAATAACATTAAACTTCTTGTCCCCCATACGATCACCAATCAACGTCACATTGCCACTGGCTCTCGTAGCTATAGCGATTCATCATTTATCAATGGAGAAATCCCATCAAAATTGGCTTTGGTCTTTGTAAAGAATGGCAGTGCCGTTGGATCCTGGACTGAATCCCCCCCCCCATGATTTTAATTTTTCGGTCTATCTAGCCTTGTTTGCAAAGTGAATGGTATTCCACTGTGCACTCTATCTTTTGACACAAAATCCTATAAAACTCTGTATGACTTGACCATGCAATCCCTAGATCATGACTCTCAACTATTTGAAAATGGAATAACCGATTCAATGTTTTCAAAAAATCATGGGGTAATTGTTTTGGACTTGTCGGGGACTCAGGATAAAAGCATAGTACGAACAGGGAATTGACAATTACAGTGTACATTTGCCGATGCTTTGGCTGAGAGTATCACGCTAATATTCCTGAGTCAGTTTGAAGCCTATTCGTAAATCGCATCCGACCGAAGTTTTCTACTAGACCTAGCACCATGAACACAAACCAAATTATAAACGTTTTTATTATGGATCTATTCATGTACCAGAAAAAGTCCTATTTGATACCATCGGACTTCATTGAAAAAATTCCAAGCGTTAACAATACTCTAATCATTGTTAATAGCTGTCCATTAAAATTGAAGACTGTCCATTGGCTTTTTATCTTTCAAATGTCAAAACATATTGAATTTTTTGATCCTCTTGGCCTGTCGTATGAACTTTAAACGACATACATAAGCAACTTAATTGAAAGCAGTGGGAAAACCATTTTTCAAAATCAACGAAGAGTACAAGATTTAACGACTAAGACATGTGGCTTTCATGCACTACTCTTTTTCATGTTCAGATGTCGTGGCTAATTCTACAAGCAGTTTCTCAACATCTACGTTGACTTACCTCGATTGAACGACTTTCTAGTGGAAAATATACTTACAAGCGTATTTAATATTGATTTTAGTGCCCTACGAATAAAATGTTCTAAAAATGTATGTGAAATTGTTTAAACGACTTTTCTACTCTTTAGATTTCATCTTCTACTAGGTATAGGTATTTGTCGACAACAACTAGTGCAGGTAGATTATCTGAATTCACAGTGTACTGATCCTGATGTACTGCAATGTCAGGGTCATATTTTCTACAACAGATTGTGACTTCACTCTTGTCATATCTCTTTGTACAGTCAATGATACTATTCTCATTCATTCTATATAATTCACATGTTTCAATTTCTTTATTTGAAGCAATTTCACAAACAATGTCGTCAAGTGTCAAATCACATTCCGCCACAGCCAAATAAAAATCAGTGGGTTTATAATCATAACACCCATTGTCTTCACAATGATGACGTAGAAACCAAATTTTTTTGTTTCTCCAAAAGTGGAATTATTGTACCGACTCCTCCTCACAGAACAACCTAAAACCACGGTGAGACAAATTTTGTAGTAGGAAACTAAAATCCCGCTAAGGATTCTTTCCTATCTTACCGTGGTATGTATTTACCAACTGAATACATTAATCATAGTGGTAATTGGAGCATAGGTGGCCTCTAGGATGAGAGTCACACACCTCTTCAAGACAGAAATTACAACCTTTAATTTGTATAGCATATCCTCTATGCAATTTACACGGGTTGCATAATCCACAATTTTCATCACACAGATCAATCATTGTACAAGTCTCAAACGATGACCAGATGCCCAGTTTATACATGCATTTCGGACATGAATGGAACATTTTTCATGTGTTGAAACTCTCACCACCAAAATGAAACTGAGCTAGCAACAACAGAACTTGTCGGAGAGAGAGAGAGGAGTAAATCATCCATGAGCACCATCTTTCTCATAAAAAAAAGTCCTAAATTTCTAAACCAATGTTTAAAAGCATATCCACAATATTATTTTGCTGTGTCGTTATCAATATATCAATAAATTATGCAAATGCATTTGGGCCATGATGTAGAAGGTTCATGCAATAGTCTAATGATGGAGAATCAGTTTTCATTATATTGACAAGCATTCCCCGAGAAAATATCTTCCTTTGAATAGACAGCTCTAGAAAATCGTCATCTAGAATCAAATGTTTGTCCATAAACACTAGATTCCCCAAGATTTGCTCTTTCTCAAATCTATCCATTTTTTTTTAGTCCTAAAACTCTCACAACCAACTTCAGACTAACCATAATTTCTTGTACTCTAGAAAATATACGCTAGTCTACTATAGAAAAAAAATACCTTTGATTTAGAAACAATTTTATTGAACATAATTACAATAATAGTATTCAGTGATGTATTTTGTTCTCATCAATATATTTCAATAGGACATGTAAAGCTGAACAAAGTTTATATATATGACGACTATTAACTTTTCCCGCAAAACCTAGTTGCTCCACCTGCTTAAACTTGCTTAATGATTTACCATATCTAGCATAAATACTGTCCCATGCAAGGCATTGACAACAGCCACATCGGGTACTCGTATATCGTTACTGCTGCTATCGGCTCCTTCAGTAATCTCCAATAATGTGAATATACGACTCATTTTTTCTCTACTAATATCCTATCAAATAGACTATTCCCTCTGATTTCAATTCTGTGACTAATATGAAATGCGATGAAATCTATTTCTTTTATTCAAACCCCCACCACAAATCAAGTTATTTTATATTGAACAACCTCTGATTGGCTCATAAAAATGTCTACGTCAAACGATACATTCATTATGCAATTCTTATCAAAAACAAAAACCTTGCCAAATTTTAGAATATTCACGTGTAAATACAGTGTCTCAGGCATGGCTTTTCCTTGCGCAATTCATGTGTAATTGCATGTAAGTTTTCAATCTATTACACTTTTGACCATATTCTTGTACCCTTTCATGTACCCCTGAAACTGTATACAGGGTAACTACTCGAGGCACCTTTAATATTTGAAGCAAACGGCTTGCCACATTCTTTTAGGAAGGCAATTAAAATAAAAAAAAAACATAAATCGAGACCTTGCTTTAAACAGAGATACTGGAGATATTCCTATAAACCCAATTTACAATAACTTAAAATTAAAGGATTCAAATAAAATATTTCTTCAGCTTAAATTGAGATCATCTGACCACACTTTTAATGAGAATTAGGCCAGTAGACAAGCTAAGTCAATCACTAATCAGAGAATTCTTGCCCAATCTAATTGGTGAATAGTCTGTTGTTTATTCTGGTTTAGTTTTTTGGTTTGTTTAATTCAGTCTTTCTTCTGCTTAGTTAGAGCTAAATCACAAGGTTAGTTTCCTTCTTTTTTTGAGCATTGAAGACAGCTGGGCAGAAAACCCTGACGAAATATCTGCCTCTATCATTTTCAATTTATTTTTGTCCACTGGCTGACATAAGCCTCATTTTTCTCGGCTATTTCATTTTCTTTTTCTTGTTTGTTATATGTCAATCCTGCTTGTAGCCCTTTCTGTCTTTAACAGTTCACAGAACTAATGTAATTTTATTTCAACTAATATTTCACCGTTTTAAAATTATAATTACATGCACTATAATACACCTTATCGTCCTGATAACAAGAGACCTATATCAGCCAGACGACCTTTTAAACCACGGAACACAGCTATACACAAGACAAAATCATATTCAATCCTTTTTCTACAAGTTTCTTCGCTCTTTTATGCTCTGAAAATTGCAAGGCGTCGTAAAATATGTCAGTAAAATAGGTAAAATACCAGTAAAATACGTAAATTACGTAAAATACATAAATTACGTAAAATAGGTAAACTGCCAATTTTACGGGGGCCGTAAAATTACGATAAAATACGTAAGACCAAATTTTACCATGACCAATTTTACCAGTTACAACACTAGGTCTGCATGCCTAATATGTTAGATACAATTATTCTGCACATTAAGTAGTAAGAATTGTTTTCTGACTTCACACTGTCCAATACTCCCCCCCCCCCTTAATGTGCAAATACATAGGCCAAATAATATATTTTCCATCCATTCTGTCACTTCTCTTTGTCTTTTCTCACGCTAAGCTGAAGGAAATTCACAAAAAAAAAACAGTTCTGCAATGTGTTAATGAATGAACAACTAGAGCGGTAACCCTGGGTTCCCACTGATGCAATTTCACACAAAAACGGCCGTTTTTGCATGATCTGTCAAATTTTCTCCGTTTTTGCTGCAAGTTTTTGCGTCACAACGATTCAGCGGCTGCGTTGAAATATTTCTACTGAGCCGTTGAAAATCGCATCCGTTATTTTGAAAGCATTGTAGAAGCATAAATTGCAAGTAACTGAGAAACTAAGCATGTTATAGATAAGACTTACATTTTTCATTAGGCATAGTTAGCCAAGGCTATTACAGGTTAGCCCTTTGAAAATTTTTCTGGGCTTCTAGAATTTGATTTAGCCTATTCCTATGCATATGCTTTTTAAATATATCATAGTATCTTTGCGCTACAACGGCTGTAGTGAACCGTTTCTATGTGAACATTTTTGCGATTTTCCCGCATCCGCTACCCGTGAGCCGTTTTGCGTTAAAAAAAATCGCACCAGTGGGAACCAAATGTAAGGCGTAAATCATACAAGTATCCTAAAATGAATACTAAGCTGATGAAGACTTCATAGGAAACCCACTTCTTTCCAAATAATGACCTTGTAGTATTAAAGGCTACAGTAACCAACCAGCGCAACTTAACATCCAAACAGAAATACGCAAATCGATAAGTACGAATTTGCTTATCCCAAGATAGGCGTTTAAACTTTAACTTTAGTAAGGGTTTACTTAAGTGTAAATACTAACTTCTAGATATCTAGATAACCCAAGACATAGGTAAAACCTAATTCCCCTGTCACAACTATATCACCATAAGACTGAAAAAGACATCGTAAAACTTCAAATTTAGCCAAACTGTACAGTTCTTTTGAACAAAAAAGAGAAAAACTCATTTTTACTTTTTATGCGTTTTTACTACAATGCTCTTTACCATAAAGGGTTTTTTTAGATCTTTTTCAAGAGATTATTATTCAAAATAAACGGTATTTTTTATTAATAAATTATTCTTAAGTAATTATAACAAAAAATCAGACTTTAGCATAAAGAGCAAGGTACTAAGGAAAAGACGACCCCCCCCCCTAATACACACAGTAGTTTCTGTTCGTTTTGGGGTTTGATGTTGCTCCTTACTTTCGGTTGAAAAAACTTGTTTTTTATTTAATCTTATATAAGAGCTGCTTTGTAAAGCATGCCGTAAGTCCAGAGAACAACGAGATTTGTCATTTTAATTCGTGCTAGAAGGTGAGTTTTGTGTCCTGACATTGACTTTGGAATGTATGTATTATTCCACAATTTGCATTTCTCATGAAAATAAAATTGTTAACTATATTAGAATTTTACTGGATATGTCTTTGCAACATATTCTCTTCAACATATTGAAAATATGCAATTAAATATGCGATTTTAGCTTCATCAGTTCCTTCTTCAGCTTCTAAGGTGAATTCCGAATTTGATGTGCGTATTCGAGAAAATAATTGATCGCCAAAATCGTCTCTGATGATCGTCTAATTGATTGTCCCCCTGAAAGGACTATCCAGCGGCATCTATAAAATCCCGCTGATCTTACCTTTAGATGGTGACATGCCTTTTTTTCAGCCTGGGCCAGCAAACCCCGTTAGTCTCAAATGGTCTATGATAGTGTGCGTGACTGATTAATTGCAATTTCCGTTGATATTTTTTTCAATTCTGCCTCATAGTCGCGCCTACACCACTACACTTACAGGCCTAACTATGTTGGCGCTACTACCAGTGTGGTCTTATAGTGTATCCAAAAACCATTTTTTATTGGACGTGTGTCATTACTTTTGATATTTCACTGATATTTATATATATGGTTAACATTCAAACATATAATTATAGACCGCGAATCGTTACGTTCTAAGAAAAAGACAAAAATACAAAAGTAATTTCAATGCGGAAATTTAATTACTTCGCCATTAATGACAAATATAATTAAAACTAAAAAATAAGTTTGTTTAAATACTTTACTGTGAGAATTCGCCTACTCTACCCGTTTTTTCCTACTCTTTGATAGACTCTGTAATGTTTTCCGACACATTAGTTTTTCCTTCACCTACGCAATGCAAAATCTCCCATTTCTCTACTATTAAATAAGATGATTTTTTCTCTGAAGTAAAGTACTTGACTTCTACTTGTTTAGTCGCTACATCTACTTGAGCCTGAGCAGCATCCTTAGTCTCGTTAGGTCGTGACTCCTTCACATTTACTTTTTCTGTTTTTGGTCTCACTCATTGTTCCTGGTCGAATTCTGTTTTCAATTCGAGTGAGAATTTGATAACCTCTTTCTTCCCATGCTTTTAAACTTAGTATATTTCTCTGTTTTTCCTTTTTTTGCTTTGCTGTGAGTTCTGATCCATGGACCTTGCGTTTTTTTTTTGCTGGCCGGAGGCTGGAGTAAAACGCCATAACTACATATATAGGTTTCTTTCGTTCGAAATTAAAATTAAATTTTGCCCCAGGGACTTTCACCCCGGGAACATCTCAGGGAACATCTGAATTTTTGGTTTTGTTTTTGTGGCCTTAACTGAAGCTTTGTTGTGGCTTCAACAAACATAGCCTCATTGGATGGTTTTGGTACATTATATAGGATAGGACTATATGTATTTTTCTCTTTTTTTGCACGTGAAGTGAGATACAATGGCGTTTCTATAAGTTGCTGTTCACCGTTCTTTGCGCTTGCTTGTACATATTGTTCGCTATGACGTTATATCCGTTCCACTTTATTTTCGCTAAATTTTAGATACGATTTCTTTACAACAACCTGTTCCACCTAGTTCGATTAAGTAGAATGTACATTCTTTTCGATATGGCTATAGATCCGCACCTATTTATGATCGATAGAATCTCCGTCCAATTTCGTATCATGAATATTCTGCTCAACGTTTTTTGCAGAATATGGCTCATTATAAATTCTAGGATGAGATTTCAATTCATTTTTATTTTCACTAGAAGTTAGATCCAATTTTGATTCTTGAATAGGTTACTGTTATTTCTTTTCGGCACCAGGTACATTTTTTTCACTAGGATGAGATTTAAGTTAATCTATATTTTCGCAAGAAGTTGGATCCTATTTCGATTCTTGAATAGTTTGCTCTTCATTCTTTTCGGCAGTGGTACAATCTTTTCGCTAGAATGAGATTTCAGCTCCTCTATATTTTCGCTAGAAATTAGATCCATTTTTGATTCTTGGCTTGTCTACTCCTCGTTCTTTTCGGCAGCTGGTATATTCTTTTCGCTAGAATGAGATTTCAGCTCATCTTTATTTTCAATAGGAGTTAGATCCAATTTTAATTCTTGAATAGTTTGCTGCTCATTCTTCTCGGCACCTGGTACATTATTTTAGATAGGATGAGATTTCAGCTCCTCTATATTTTCGCTAGAAGTTAGATCCATTTTCGATTCTTGAATAGTTTACTACTCGTTCTTTTCGGCAGCTGGTACATTCTTTTCGCTAGGATGAGATTTCAGTTCATCTTTATTTTCACTAGAAATTAGATCCAATTTGGATTCTTGAATAGGCTCCTCCTCGTTCTTTTCGGAAGCTGGTACATTCTTTTCGCTAGAATGAGATTTCAGATCCTCTTTATTTTCACTAGAAGTTAGATCCAAGTTCAAGTCTTGAATGGGTTGTTGATTGGTGTGTTAGGCAGGATTTACATTCTTTATGAGTTGATGATTTATCAGTTCATAAAAATTTACACTATATGTTATATAAAATTAGTTTAATAGTAAATGCTGCTGATCGTTCATATAGGCAGCTCGCACATAATATTATATAGGATGAGATATCTTATCATCTTTATTTTCGCTATAAGTTAGATCCATTTTCGATTCTTGAATGGTCTACTCCTCGTTCTTTTCGGCAGCTGGTACATTCTTTTCGCTAGGATGAGATTTCAGCTCCTCTATATTTTCGCTAGAAGCTAGATCCCTTTTTGGATTCTTGGGTAGTCTCCTCCTCGTTCTTTTCAGCAGCTGGTACATTCTTTTCGCTAGGATGAGATTTCAGCTCCTCTATATTTTCGGTAGAAGTTAGATCCATTTTGGATTCTTGAATAGTATCCTCCTCATTCTTTTCGGCAGCTGGTACATTCTTTTCGCTAGGATGAGATTTCAGCTCATCTTTATTTTTGCTAGTAGTTATAGACAATGTTGATTATAGATGTTGTTATTCTATATACTGCGCTGGACCTTTGACAGATTAGTTTAGTGGACGAGAGGAAATCTCATCGAAATTTTCAATATATTTTAGAGACGATTTCGAGTACTTAACTTGTTGTTGCAAGTACTTTTCGACATAATTTGCAGTCTTTAAAAAAGGATGAAAGTTACTTTCATATTTATTTTCACTATAAATTAGATCCAATTTGGATTCTTGAATGGTCTACTCCTCGTTCTTTTCGGCAGCTGGTACATTCTTTTCGCTAGGATGAGATTTCAGCTCCTCTTTATTTTCACTAGAAGTTAGATCCATCTTGGATTCTTGAATAGATCCTTCTGAAGTCTCCTCCTCGTTCGTTTCGGCAGCAGGTACATTCTTTTCGCTAGGATGAGATATCCGCTCCTCTTTATTTTCGCTAGAACTTAGATCCATCACGGATTTACTAAGCTTTTTAAAAGCCCACCAGACTGCTATTCCAGCACATGAAACTGGAATCACTGCTTTGACACCTTTGAATATTTCATAAAACATGTTAATACTTAGATGTATTCTTTTCATATAATTACTGCTGCTGTGAAACCGTAGCATATATGATTAAAATACACGTCTCAGCTTTGGACTCAAGTTTGGAGATCGTGTCATTACAGATTCTGATTTTGCCGATGACTTAGCCATTCTGGCGGACTCCATGGAGCAGTTGCTGGAAGCGCTTCGAATCCTACGAGAAGAGGCTGCAAAAGTAGGACTGCA
Source organism: Artemia sp. Qi Xiang Cuo (assembly GCF_049724085.1). NCBI lineage: Eukaryota > Metazoa > Arthropoda > Branchiopoda > Anostraca > Artemiidae > Artemia > Artemia sp. Qi Xiang Cuo. Next base: position 42,373,547 of record NC_142810.1, read on the forward strand.
GATAAACTGGACTAAAACGAAAATTATGGCCAAAGACCCATTCTCCCCTGCTGCCAATCCTTCATTTAGCCTGGATAGCACCACTAGTATCGAAGTTGTTCAAAGGTTCACCTACCTGGGCTCTATAATTTCTTCAAATGGCTTGCTTCTTTCTGAACTACAAGCGAGAATATCCAAAGCGTCTTCTGCCATGGGCAGACTGAACCGTCACCTCTGGCGAAAACCGAACATCAGTCGCACAACGAAGCTGCGGATTTTCAACGCCCTCGTCGGCTCTGTGATGCTCTATGGAGCTGAAACGTGGCAAGCTTCAGCCGCAATCCTCAAGGCAATTGATGTCTTTCAGTCGAAGAGCCTGAGGAGGATCGAAGGTCTACGATGGCTCGACTTTGTCAGCAATGAGAAGCTGCTGCAGCTCACCAAGCAGTCTCGGTTTTCGACCCAAGCAGCCGAGCGAACATTACGATGGTTCGGACACCTACTTCGAATGCCTCCACACATACCTGCGAAAACGATCCATGACTTCGACCCTGTCAAAGCCGGTTGGAAGCGACCTCGTGGCCGACCAAAGAAACAATGGTCTGACAGCCTGTCCGAGTTCCTGTCTATGGCAAATATCGGGTTGAGCGATATGCAAACGCTTGCCATGGACCAAAGTGGATGAAGGAGGCAGACGCCACTCTCTACGCCGAGCAGCGCCCAGCAGGAGACATAAGTCAAGTAAGTCAAAGTAAGTCTTGTCGCAGTCTTATGACGTTTATACCAAGAGTGATGTCACACTATCTGCACTGATTTGATGTTTATAAAACTTGAATTGGGTTCATCAATAAACATGATGTCATGCTAACGATACTGCTATCATCAAAAGAAAAAATTAAATTGCTGATACCAAAACTTACCAGAGAAATATTTCGTCAGTCCTCTCATCAGTTTTTTTTGTAAATAATTTATGAAAAGACAAAGCCATAATAGGAGCTGATATAATACAGGAACTGACGTTTAAGCATTATAGGAATATTTTGTTATACATAATAGGAACTGATTGTGTAATAATCATGAGTATTCAACAGAACTAATTAAAATTGACCGGTTGTTTATTGAACAATTACATTAATTCCTAGAAGTCTGAGTAATTTGGATTTTTCGGTATTAAAATTATTAAAATGAAATGTTCAAAATATGCTTCATTTTCAATAAACCGTAAGTGACGCTCTGACATTTAGGAAGTTTGAAAAGTAGCGCCTTTTTATTGTTACCTTCTCTCAAAGAAACAAAATTACTATGGGTACTGTTATATTATATAATATCGTACGATTATTCTTGGTTCATATTTAATTTAATGCTTTAATACAAAAAGCAGAAAACAAACACAAATATAATAATATAATATAATAAATGGGCAGATAAACGCATAATAATATAATTTGTAAAAGTTGAAATTACGTTAACAGAAATAACGTACCGTAGAGATTTGGTAATGTCCCTTCGCAGGAATGCAGAATTATTATTTTTTCTCGAATCTAAAATTAATGTAAGTTATTTCTCCTCGGCTCAGAGTATAGAAAACGGATTATTTTCATTTCTCTATTTCCTTTTCAAACCCAAACGTCTGGCTATTAAAGATAATCAAAGAAGACATGAGACAGGCGATGTTCTGCATAGCTTATTCTTCCAGTCACTAAGCTAAACAAAATTAGTGCCCTGTTAGACCTAAGTTTTTTTTAGGAATACTTATCTCATGATAATCGAATCGAAATCTTGACAGTAGGAATGTGAAGGAAATTTCTTAGGTAATGAAGCTTATATTTGGTTTCCCTAAGATATTTTGTCTTCATCAATAAAAAAGGAATTTCTTACAACTTTCAATTACTTATCAGAAAGGAAAATAATGGTAACTTAATATTAACTTAATGGTAACTTATTTCTAACCTCAGAGCCGCCATATTTAAGAAACTCATTTACAATCCTATCTTCTATTTAAGAATGCTATTTAAGAATGAGTTTCTTAAATATGGCGGCTCTGAGGTTAGAAATAAGTTACTGAAGATTATGCATATGATTTTTGAAAAAGGGGAAGTACCTAACGATTTTAGGAAAACCTTAATTAAGCCACTCAATAAGAAAGGTGATAAAAGTGAATGTGGTAATTATCGAGGCATTAGTCTGGTCTCTGTAGGTAGCAAATTACTTAGTAATATTATACTTTTTATACTGAGAGATATGCTATAGACAAGGTTTTAAGAGAAGAACAGTTCAGTTGTAGAAAAAATTGAGGATGGGGCGATCAAATTTTCGATCTTGGGCTAATAATTGAGAAGTTCGTCAGTCGTCAAATACATTTGGTCTTATGTTTTCTAGATAATGAGCAAGTGTTAGATTCTGTTTATAAAAGAGCTTTGGTAAAGGTTTTACCCTTGTATGGTATACCAGACAAATATATTAAAGTGATTAGTGCTATGCACGAGAATAACACCGCTGCGGTTAAGGTAGGAAATGAGGTTAGCAGCTGGTTTTGTATTAAATCAGGAGCTAAGCAGGGTTGTGTTCTATCCCCCTTTATATAGATTATTTTGATGGACTTTGTTTTAAGGAGCACAGGAAAGGCAATGGGAGACCACGGAATCAAATGGGGAGGAAGAAGTCACCTGGAATTGGATTATGCTGATGATTTAAGCATCCTAGATGAAAGTGTGAGGAAAATGAATGAAGTTTTAGAGGTTTTGCGAGTTCAGGGTGCTAGAATTGGTTTGAAAATTAATGTTAGGAAGACTATGTCACTAAGGCTAGGAATAACTTAAGATGGAAATGTAACTTTGGGAAATGATACGACTTATTGACTGGACATCTTCACTTACCTCGGTAGTATTATTAGTATAGACGGTGGGTGCAGTGAAGATGCTAAAAGTAGTATAGCTACGGCTCAAGATGTTTTTGCACAGTTAAAAAAAAGTTTGAAAAAACAGGAAGATAAGTCTGCAAACCAAGATAAGAATATTAAAAGCTACAGTGATGACAGTGGTCAAGTATGGCTCTGAAGCATGGACGCTCCGAAAAGCGGATGAAGATTTGCTAGATGTTTTCCAGAGAAATTGTTTAAGGATTGCTCTGGGTACCCGGCTGACTGACCGTATTTCAAACAATAGGCTATACAAAAAATGGGGTTCAATACCACTCTCTAGGGCTATAATGAAAGAAAGGTTGAGGTGGCTAGGGCACGTTGCACGGATGAAAGATGACAGATTGCCGAAGATTGTTCTTTTCAGCCAACCCTCTAGGGCTATACGGAAAGAAGGTCGTCCCCGTTTGGGGTGGGAGGACGTCATAAAGAAAGATTTAAAGGAAATGGGAACTTCGTGGGCGGGTGTAAAAAAGGAGGCTTTGAATAGATTGGGATTGAGGAGGAGCGTGCTTGGCTGTGTTGGCTTCAGGCGGCATGGTGCTGCGGTGAGTTGTTAGTAGCAGTAGTAGTAGTAGTATTTACTACAATACATTTTTTACACGGTCCCTGTGTGCACGAAGCTACCACTCGTTTGGTATGTTCAAAAATTATGTTAGAGATTTTCTAGCTAGTAATTTAGTTTGTTTTTTTTCTGGTTTCCCTTGGAGTTGATGTCTCTGGATTGAGTTGGATATTTATTTGAGTTGGTGAATTCATGTATTCCCTGCCTAGCTGGTCATTAAGGTGGGCGACTGGATTTTTTTTTTTTTTTTTTTTTTTGGTATTTTTTTCTCCCCTGTTCTTTCCCGGCCATGGAGCCTTATGGGGGAGTTTTTGTTGATGTAGTTTTTTGTTTATGATTTTTACTGTTAAATAAAGAACTCACTCACTCACTCCCTCACTACAATGCGTTTATTATGGGAAAGAGGATGGCCAAAAAATACTAAACGAAGTGTATGATTGGGAGCATAAAGTGGGACTTTAACTCCTGGGAATTTAACTAAGAAGCAGATACAAAACCATAACGGTAAGATTACAAGTAGAAGATACAAGGGCAAACAAACAACATAGGGAGTCAATGAGAGGAACTAAAGAATAGGAATCTAAATATAGCAGGGAGGGGGTGGAGAAAGGGCGACTGCAGCCGTGTTGGCCTTAGGCAGTTTCCTGCTGTAGTAGTGGTAGTAGTAGTAGTAGACTGATACAAATAGTGTAAATATTTCCATTTGGTTAATTAAACATTTGTTCGGCTTTGTTTAGTGATTAAGAACAACAATTAGTGTTATTCAACAAACAAATTGTTGCTAAACATGAGTCAAACTAAATTTGCAATCCTGAATACCACTCCCTAGGATATCTCCCGATATTGGGATTTCACTTCTGAGCTTGCGATCTTCTAAAAATATATACGTCGAACTTTACTCTTAAAAAGTGCATTAAGCGCATCTATTATTATCATTTGATATTCAAATTTTTTTTTTGCCAAACTTGGAAACTTTTGCAATTAATGCTGTATGGCAGTTATATTTCCAATGCTGGGCCTTTCTGAACTTCAAAATTAAACTGAGATTTTAACTTTAGATTAAACCTAAATTTTATTTATTTGCTCCTTTTTATTTTCTTTCATAGTCATAGGTTGTAAACTGTTTATTGTTCAGGAGCAGGAGTGTGCGTAGTTGTGCATAATTTTCAAAGACCCCACTGGCTAAGCACGCCAAAATAATATAACAAAATGTGAAGAGGAATAAACAAGAATATTTCGCGTCGGTGAAAAAAGGAAGAATAAAAATGCAGATATTTCGCTCAAGACCTCCGGTTGGCCGTCCTCAGTAAACAAAAGCGAATAAAAGTTAGAAAATATAAGGACAAAGGTCCCAAGGACAAAATAAAAACAAAACAGCCACAAAAACATAACATTAAATCAGGATGAGCCCTCTCCAAGCAACGTTGCCTCAAGAGAGCCTATTTTAATTTAGTGTTTTGTTTTTGAGGTTCGTTTTGTTTTTATTTTGTCCTTAGGACTTTTATTTGCATATTTTTTATTCTTTATTTTTTCGTTTTTTTTACTTTAAATGGTCGAAAGGAGGTCTCGGCCGAAATGTCTGCATTTTTAGTCTTCCTTTTTTCACTGACGGGGAATTCCACTATTTTTTTTTATTTCTATTTTGTGAGCAGCTGTGCTGGCATCAGGCGGCTTGGTACTGCAGTGAATTACTGTAAGTATAAGTAGTGCCACTTACTGGGCAGCCTTGCCTACCGACACCACAACGATTCAAATCAAGGTCCAATTGAGATTTATTTTAACTTATTAATATCTAATTTTAGCAACTATGAAAGATTGTTGTAATATGCATCGATTTTTTTTTAAGCAGGCCTTATTTTTTGTTTTTCGATTGTTTCGTAAAAGTCAAAAGGTATGCCTACATAAAAGCCTCCTATGTTTACCACCATACTGAACCAACAGATAACCTCGATGCCTAATTTAGCTGCAACAATACTTTTCTCATTTTCAGATCTAAAGCTTTAACGTACTCATCCCATATGCCATACAAGAAAGGGGCGAAACTAGAGCAAAATCTTGGGGGAGACCCAATGTGACAAGGGCGCAAATGCCCTTGTAAAAAAAAAATCATGGGGGGAGGGAATGTGACAAAGGTGCCAATAATTGACCAAATTGACAAATTTATTCTAAAAAAGAGTAAAAACAAGAAATAAAAACAGGGAAAGAGGGCAACAGAAAAAATCTTGGGGGGCCCAGGGTCCCATCCTCCCTGAATCCGCCAGTGATACAAGGATAGAAACTTCATAAGGACTTTTTGAGAATTAATTATCAGCCATAACTGGGGTTAATAACTCAGATGCTTCTCAAAAAACAGTCTAAGCGTGCATATTTGATCAACACACCTTCTCCACTTCCTATAAATGAACTGTTCTTCCCTTGAAACTTAATCTACATTGTACGTTAATATAATAAGCATCTTCGTCTTAAGCAATTTTTTCCAACCAAAATCAAGCTAGTGGCTCTACAATTGCTACATCCAATGCTATAGCCTTTGTTGTAAAGGGATTTCATTTCTTCAAGTCTCATTATTTTTAAATCGATTGAGTGCCATCTCTAGATCCTCCTTATTAAATATATTTCTTATTATAAACAATTCTCTCATCATTTTCTTTATCATTCTCTGCAATTATATAACAGTTGATCCCTTTAAATATGTCCCTTTCATCTCCTCTTAGCACCTTATTGTCACATAGTGAGGCCCTGTTCTTATCTTCAACTATTAATACTCTGAATGGACTACCTCCTCTCAAATCTCAATATGCCAGCGTAATATTTTGCAATTATGTTATCTGGCTCCATCTACAAAATCCTCAGCAATTCCCCTAGGCGCCACTTTATATATGCTTACGTTCCGCTACTCTTGTGACATCGACCTTTTACAAGCCTCTTAGAAAAAACCCTTCTTTCTTCTACCAAGCTTAAAACTTTTTGGCTAATATTTCTAGCCTCTTCTCTGACTTCCTCCCTAAGTCGTCTTTGGCTTCTTCATAATTACCTTCCTTAAACAATTCTACACATCTTCTATATTAACAAAACCTGAAGTCTCCAGTTTCATATCCTACGCTTCCTTGGAACGTTCCTTTCACATACTGGCTCTGTATTCAATCAAACAGTTTGTGGTAACGAACTATAAGAAAGGAGCGACCCGTCTCAATAGTAACCGAAACTCTAAAACAGATTTTTACCAATAGAAAAAATAGATAAATCAAAAGAAGCAGATTTCTATGCTGATTTCAAATATTCATTGCAAGTAATAGATTCTCTGGCTTTAGTTTCAGCCAAAAGAGTGGACTCATTTGATTTCACTACATTGTATACAAATCTACCAATTAATTCAGTATTTGTAAATTTAAAAAAGATTATTAATAAGGCTTTTCTTTTGTCTAATTTTTTTTTTTTTTTTAATTGATACGTATAATAAGAAGGGGAGATGGACTAATTACTTTAACAGTACCACTAGTTCAAGATGTTATAGCTTAGATATGATTTATGATCTACTAGAATTTGTTCTTTTTAATACTTTTATAAAATTTAATGGTAATCTCTATAATCAAAGTGTTGGAATTCCTATGGGGGGTAATGTTAGTCCATTTATAGCGGACCTGTTTTTAAGCTATTTAGAATATGAATTTATTATGGGTAAAAAGAATCCAAGTAACATAAAATATTTGCTTTCAAATAATAAAAGATATTTAGATGACCTTCTAGTAATAAATTGTGCAGATTTTTTAGAGATTTCAAATAAGATATACCCACCAGAGTTAAAGCTGGAATCCTGCATTGGGAATGGCAATTATGATCATTTTCTAGATAGATATTAATGTTACACCTAACAATACATTAGTTTTAAAATATATAATAAAACAGATGATTTTAATTTTGAAATAGTTAATTTCCCATTTCATTAAATTAATATATATTCAAATATAACATATTCATCGTATTTTTTCCATCTATTTAGATATGCAAGAATTAGTACTAAATACATTGATTTTATAAGAAGAAGTCGTAATACTTATTAACTAAAAACACTTATTAACAATTATTAACACTTATTGATTAAAAGTAGAAATCAAATACTTAGCAACAAGTTAATCGTAAGAGGTTTTTCCGCCAATAAACTTGCTTGGCAATTTAAAAAGCTTAGTTTTCAATATAATCAACTTTTAAATAAGTATAATAAAAATTATCAAGACATTTTGAATGATATTTTGAGGTAGTTTGTTGGATGAATTTTTTTTCTCTTCCCTTTAGATTTTAGGGTTTGTTTCGACACATTCAGGTGCTGACTAACGTACGATGTTTGGAAATCAGTTCGTAAAAATCGAGCTTGAAAGTGAAATGTCTTTGGCTGACAGTTAGGGTTATGCAATTAGGGAAGTTATACTGGCTGAAAAGATATTCTTTTAGAGTTGGGATGTTTTTACTTTGATTCAGGTCTAGGTGAGTGATGGTAAAGGATGCATCGAAAAATTTTGGGTATATTTTTATATTTTTGGGTATTGTATTGTTCATAGATATTCCACAGGTGTTACTACACAGGGGTAGGCCATATGGTTCTATGGCATGGCGTGCTCATTTTGCCTGGGAAATGAAATTTAAGCGCTGAAACATATAGAGGCAATGAGTTTTCCTCTGAGGAGCCCTGATATGTGTTGATTACTTGGTTAATATTAAATTTTGTAGACTGAAGGTGATATGGCTTGGTTTTGGGACAATGACTTACACTTATTAATGCTGAATGTGCTTTATTTCGGACTTGATTTGCGGACTATCGGGTTGGATGTACTGTTTTGTCCTAGGTGATTGGATGGATGAGTAAGGTCTAGACCTTGTTCAAGTGCTTATTTATCTCAGTTACTAAATTAGAAAGACAGTTTTTTTTTTTTTTTTTTTTTTTTTTTTTTTTTTTTAATACCAAGTAATTACCTGTAATAAATTACATAACTTTCATCAACGTTATTCTTACCCATCAAAAGTTACGAGCCTGAGAAAATTTGGCTGGTTTTTGAAAAAGGGGGAAATACCCCCTAAAATTCATAGAATCTTAATGATAATCAAACCAACAGATTCAGCGTATCAGAGAACCCTACTGTAGAGGTTTCAAACTCATATCTGCAAAAAATTTGAATTTTGTATCTCTTGCCAGAAGAAAGATCATGTATGCGTGTGAAAGTTCAAATGTTGTTCCAATTCTTTAAGAATTACCCCTGAATCACAAAGGCCGTTTAATTAGAATAAATAGCTCTTTTGAAAGTACTAAAAACACTTTAGCGTAAAAAGCGAAGTATTGACGAGGGGGCAAACCCCCTCACATACGTAATAATTTCTGTTCGTTTTAACTTTTAATATTGCTCCTTACTTTCAGTTGAAAAAACTTTTTTTTATTTAATCAAAGTCAAAGCTATCTAAGAAGCAGTTACTACGCCTAAACTTCAGCTTTAAACCAGTTTTGGATACTGCTAGAAGATAATCTTTACTTCTAACATCAACAAAATCCCTCCTAATGCCCTGTATCAATGATGATAACATTTAAGTTACAATAGCATTATGTATATGTCTAGCCATCATGCATGCACCATATTAATTAATGTCACCCAACACAGCATTGGTTATGACTTGATTGCTGCAGCAAAAAAGGCCAAACTCTATAACGTTGCTATTATCCTTCCCACACCAAAGCGCCCTACGCTAGGATACTATCTATTACTGTTTCTAACAGTATGGGCTGGAGCGACGTAAAAATTAAATACAGCGCTTACATTATCTCGCCCGTTGCGCGTCTTTTGACAACAAAACCCGTCTTTTTAGGGTCTATCTTGAATTCATATTCAGTGCTCAGCTCTTCAACAAATTCTTCGCGTTCTGTTACAGGTACTGGAGGTTCATACCTTCTGTTTTCTCTGTCAAAGATCTGCAAAGGTGTGAAAATTATCAGAGATGAAGGAATTTGACGCAAAATATCAGTTCATAGAGAATCCAACAAAAAATTTGCGGAAAAATATTTGCTTAGATAGCCTATCTTCCTAACCAGAATTAGTACAGTAGCCTAGTCACAAACATGCAAAAATAAAATGATATTTGTAAATCCTGCCTATATGGTCCAGTTTCCCATAGTCGTATCCTCAAAAATCTCAGTCAAAGGCCAAAAAAAAATTCACACGTCTTTCATCCCGCACATGACTCACAGCCAATGCATCATTCTTGACAAAAATACACCTACGAGTAATGGGTTGTTTACCGTCATTTATAGTGAACCAGCAGTTTAACTTCTACTATCTGATTTTTTAAGTATATTGTTAAAATGTATATTATTACAAATGGTGTGCAAAATAGGCTGCTTTCTCAAAAAAATATTCGGTGTAAAAGAAACAACAAAAACATCACTTGGAGTGTAATTATCACATAAATGAAGCAGGTGTTTTGAATCTATGGGAAGAGGCACGCAGAACTTGTTTTTTTTATTTAAAAAAAAAAAAAAAAAAAAAAAAAAAAAATAATTGCAATTATGAAAGCATTGCCATCCAGATTTAACTATCAAACGTTAATATATTTGATTTAATTTTTTTGGGAGGAAAAGAATTTTGCTCTCTTCAGACCTGATAATATGAATATAGATATTTACCGATTAATATAATTTTGTCTTTACCAAAGACAGGAGGGGAGTATTATTATCCTGTTTTTGTTTTGTATATTTAGTTAATTTATATTTCTTTACGTTTTCTTACACTACAGCTCTTGCTTTAAAAAAGATTGATTGATTGATTCGGAGCTGCAATTTTTCTGAACTGATTTGAATATCTTTTATTTATATAAAACAAGGTTCCAGGTTTTTATTTTTTCTTTCTTCAATATTATTTTGGGAGAATTTATTATTGTATGCTTTGACTTGCGATTAGAAGATGGCCCTATAAGCCCTAAGGCTTATTACCAAATTTCCAATTATTGCAAAGTTTCTATTTGTTACAATAACATTCCCTCTCGTGAAAAAATATATGGAACTGTTAGTTATAACAGTTACCAAGTGAGTTCTTAACGAAGGAAAATTTAGCTGGTTTTAGAAGAAGTTTAAAATCTCTATGTTTCAGGAAGTATACTATTTATTAGAGATTTTTTCCCTCGAGCAGCCTCTTATTTGTTTTTGGGTTTGTTTATTCTTGTTGTTTTAGAAGGTGGTTGTGAGAGAAAGGTAATTGTGAGTTTGTAGTTGTTTTAAGCATCACACCAAGTTGAATGGGGATGAGCAGTGCTCTTTGCTTCCTTTCTTCTCATGTCTTCTTTTTTTCTTTTCATTGGTTGATAGCCATGTAAATATTAGTATTTTTTTTACAGTGTTTAGCCTGAACAAGATCGCTTCTAGCGGTTGATGTATTTGCTTGTTTAATGAGAATAAGATCCTTACTAAGTTAAAATAAATTCAAATAGGAAGTGTTAAGGTAATTTTACAGGCAAATTGTAAACATTTTTTTATAGATTTTTTTTTTTGCAAGAAGTAACTTCTGACCACCAGAAACTTGAACGCTTAATAACTAGAAATCAATGTTTCTTTTAAAAAATGTCAAAATTTTCTCAACATAGGAAAGGAGATTCAGCTTAGTAAAGAAGGTAAAAGGAAAATAGTAAATTATAAATGTTAAGAATATGAGTAACAGAGAGAAAATGTGCAGGCAGGCAAAATGTGGAGAATGTATTTTAGAGCTAGAAAAAATTAATCGAATGAATAAATTCTGCCCTGGATTAAAAATATGTGGTTATAATAACAACTTTAGACTTTGTCCCTCACAAATGTAGACACAGATCAAATCCCAAACTCACTACAGTCGGCACCTCAATGCTCTTTTAGCGAGGGGGGGGGGAGTACTTTTATTTTCTTCGCTCGTTTTCACTATTCTGAGGTTATTTTGCGTAGTTTCAATCTTTTTTATTATTTTAGCTTATTTCTCAATGCAAAGTAAAAAGTATATTTACAAAACGCATAAAAAAGATTGTCTATATAATATACGTTCAAATTCAAGTGCCCGTCTGTCTGTTCAGCGTTGGTTAACTATCTAACCTTAAAAACTTGGAATTTTCTGCAAATAATTCTGAAGCCAGGTGAGTGCAAATTTATATATATATACTATGCTAGTCCTTATGCTAGTCCTCATATTGAAAGCACTGCCACCGTTATCATTTCACAAGTGCCTACTAAACTTGACGACCCTTCAAAACTGGCTCATGCTATTAATAAAATCCCTGGCAAAAAAAAGAGGAAAAAAGAAAAAGGAAAGGAAAAGAAAGAGAGAAAAAAAGTTTTTGTAAGAAATTTTAATTAGAAATTCAAATGTTGTTATTTAAAAAAGGAATAAAACAATGATAAAGAAATAAGTATTAAAAGTGGGATAAAGATAAAGTTTTAAAGAGAATTGAGAAGTATTAAAAGTAGGATAAAGATAAAGTTTAAAGAGAATTGAGCAGCCAAAGGGGAAAGGTAAGATGAGTAATAAAGGTAAAGGAAATGAAGTGAAGGCATAATGAGACATTCTACCTATTAGTATTTTTTTTTGTAAAGGTAGAGTTTTTCATTTCTTTCTTACTTTTTTTTTTATATTGTTTTTTGGGGGGGTGGGGGGGGGGGTAAAAGTAAATTATATATCGGGGGAAATAGAGGTTGATGAAAAAGGATTTAAAAAGTGTAATTTAAGGTCACGATGGAAGGGGTGCCCTAAGGGAAAAGGGCAGCCTGAGATATCGGATGAACCTAAAAGGTATTTGAAAATTGAAATGTAGTATACCTCTATTTTTATAAACTGATATATTTTGGAATGCTCAATTTTATATAAATTTAATATTTTGAAATTTTTGAAGAAGTTTTTTATTAAGAAAAGAGTAGGTGACATTAAATAAATTATGAGATATTTTTAAAGAAAATTTGAAAGTCACCGAGAGGAGAGGAGGTAGGAATAAAAAAAAAAAAAAAAAAAACCCGGGCCATGAAGCTTTTCACAGCATAAAGCCTTTTGGCAATAAGCTATTTGTTCAGATTAGTCAATCTGCAGCTAAGATTTTCAGCGATGCGGTTCCAACTTCCAACCGTAATGAATAGCTGTGACGTCACGATGCAAGAAAAAAAATTTCATGGCATTGTTAAGGGGGTGCCTGCTAATTATGAGGCGATAATTTTTAAGGAATGTGAAGGTGTCATCGGCACTGAACGTTTGGGAAAATCCCTGGCCGTCAAAATTAACTTTGCTGATGCTGTAGACCAGAGTAATAGCCCACGACTCGGGCTCAAGGGGGGTTATGAATCATTCCGGGTCTCTGAGTTCCTGCGCCCGCCCCGTTGCTGTCATAATTGTCAATCTCCCAACCACATGAAAACCAAATGCGATAAGCCAACAAAATGCAGCCGCTGTGCCAGCTCTCATGTATCATCCCGTGATTCCCCCTGTGTTTTTGATCCAAAATGCGCGAATTGTGAGGGTAATCACGCATTGTACAGCCTAAAATGTCGTATTCTGCGTGATGTCCTGACTACGACGAAGTAGCCACCATATTGTCTTTACCACCAATGCCCGAAAAACAAAAGGCCGACCTTTCGGGGGCCTTGCATGTGTTATCAAACGATTGGCTACTCCTTTGTCGCCTATCTTATTTCATTCCTCTGATAATATTATGGCAATACGACATGGTCACCTTGTATTTATAAATGTATATCTTCCCTGCGATCAGAAACGTCTAGCTTCACTTACTAAGTTTTCTAATGCCTGCTCATCCCTTAAAACTCTGTTACGCAATATTGAAAAGCATAAGTATCGTTGGCTAATGATAGGTGACTTCAATTGTGATGTTCATAGCTCCTCTACTCGTACCAACTTAGTTTTAGATTCGTTGCCTATTGGTTACCGCATAGTACCCAAAGCTCTTAATTACAGTTATATTCATAATAGTGGTACTGTGACCTTTACTGCGACATTAACCGCTGATCCATCTAATCATCCTTGTGTTGCTAATAAAAGATGGTGGATGAAACGAGAGTGGGGCGAAGCCAATTGCCCTTTATATATTTCTACCCTAACAGCTCTGTTGTCCTGCGTCAAGATCCCTTTTAATCTACTGTGCACGAGTGTTTTTTCGCCAAAAGCCAGAGTGTAGCTGAATGTTTATTATTTTCACTTAGTTAAGTGCATGAAACAAGATGAGAATGTGGCTGTTCCCCTTGGCCGGGTTAAACTCATAACTCGAAGTCTGATTTGGAAAGAAGACCCGGGTCTTAAAGCCGTCACAAATCGTGCTAAACTCTGGCTTCACATCTGGATTGCGTGTGGGCGGCCCTTGCGAGGCCAAGTGTTTGATATAAAGAGTAAGACTAAAGGGGATTTAAAACGATATCTTCGTTTGTTTTGATATAAAGGCGCGAGTTCCCTAACAGTATAGTGCAACTAAAAGAAGTCATTAATACGTCTAAATTTGATTCATTAGGGACCAGTGATGTTATCCCAGATTCGTGTTGGCTTAGGAATTATAAAAATATTTCTTGTAAGATTGAGTATGGTGTTCATTATCATTTTCAGTGCTTAGTTTCTAAATTGTTGCCACCCAAAGTTTTGCAAATTCATGTTATTCCCGTCTCAACTAAAAGTATTGTTGATTGTATGCTTAAACTTAAGCCTAAATCGAGTGATCTGAATTAGCGCTCACCATTTACGTTGTGATTGTCCGGCACTAGTCGCTCAGCTCCAGTTACTTTTCCAGTTCTGTTTATCTTTGTCAATGGTGCCTGATTCCTTCCTTTGCGGAACGGTAACTTCGATTTTTAAACGCGGAAGAGACCCTTTTGATTGCAGTTCATATAGACCTATCACTGTTGCTTGCAATATTAGTAAGGTTTTTGAATATGTTCTGCTCCCATATATTATTGAACGAACTGTGAGAGACTCAAACCAATTTGGATTTCAACCTCGTATTGGTGTCAACATGCGCATACAGTTTTAGCTTCAACTCTTTATGATGCCCAGTCCAAACATTATGAATTACATATTTGCGCTTTGGATTTATCTAAAGCCTTCGACAGTATTTTCCATGCACAAATGTGGCATTCTTTGTCAGAGTTTGGGGTGAACCCTTCTGTCATACATGTACTTAAATTTGGGTATAGTAATTCGTTTCTTCGTTTAAAATCTGGTAGAGGGTACTGCGGTACTATACCAGTTCAATCTGGAGTACGAGAGGGTGGGGTGCTATCACCTTATCTATTTAATACTTGCATTCAAAATGTGTTATTAGGAATCAAGCCTTCGTATTTTTATAATTTATCTGATGTGTCTTATATTGCGTATGCGGACGACCGGTTAATTTTAAGCCGAACCAAGTCTATTTTGGCATTATCGGTGCAACGTATTTCTATGATGTTTCGGGATGTTGGTCTGTTTTTGAATGTTGTTAAATGCGAATATTTAGTTTTCAATTCCAAATCATCAGCTCATAATCTATCCTGTGGATCCTCAGTAATTCGCAATGTTACAAGTTTACGGTGGTTAGGAATTATTATTTGTCCTACACTCACTTTTTTGCGAATTCAAGTTTTGAGAGATGTTAAAGAAAAGTTGAAGATCGGATATGCAAAAATTGTACCTAACCTTGAAAAATATTCACGCCGAATTTTAGCTAAAATGTATTCCACATATTGTGACCATTCTGTCTTGTCTTTAAGTGGAATGTATTCGTTATTGAATAAGAACGATTTGCGCCAGATCCGTATCGCTTATTTTAGATATTGCAAATTTTTACTGTACCTTCCCACTTCATATCGTAATACACGTATTATTAAGATGTATGGTGCTACCGATATTATCTAATCATTTGAATTGGTTTAGTACTAATTTAACAAGACATGCCCTTTGTGTCCCTTGGCCCAAACCATAATATTATCCGTGTGTTTTTGTCAGTGATTAAGGTTTAAGTTATCTTTGTTTCTGTGTATTTGATTTTTTTCCCCCCTTTTACTGTACTTTACTCGGCTTGTTTTGTATAAAAGTGGGTTATAAATAAATTATTATTATTATTATTATACCACTGATTCCTACTATTTGGATTTATTGGTACAGCAGTTATTCCTATTTTTAAAAAGTGAGTTAAAGAAACATGCAAACCTTAATCCTTAGCCGGTTGCTGGTTTCGAAGGAAGCTTCAACTCCAAGATTTATAATATCATCCTCATACCCCGAGCTATACTTCAAAACTAAGTTTCCTACAACTCCTCTCTCATTCTGAGAAATATTGTCCCATTTATAAAGCCCGTAGTTCAATGGATAATAGCAGAATGGAACACCTAAGTCGGAAGAAGATGAGGTGGTTGATTTCCAGCAACAGCCTCTCTCACTGCATTTGTCCTCAGAAGCACCTGATAGTGGAAAACAGTCGAACCTCAATTCTTCAGGTACGTCGTAGCAGACTTCACTACTCGGCTTAGGATGAGGTGAGGGGTTCTTCAGTTGGAGAGCGATGTCAGAGGACGCCTGACTTTTGAGTCTAAAAGGTGAGCTAAAATAGAAAATAATCATTAAAAATATGCATGGACTGCATATTTCCCAATACTTCTACTAGTTTACACAAAAACTGATCTAAGAAAATAAAATTTAATAATAATCTAAAAAAAAAATACTATCCTCATGAGAATCTCGCCAAAACCACTTTTCCTTCCGAATAAAGGCAGTGTAGTCTTGAAGCGTACAAGAACCAGCGAGCGTAAAAAATATCCAAGCGGAAATACGCAGACCAATAAGTGCAAATTTGCATAACCAAAGACATGAATTTAAACTAATATTTCAGTGAGGGTTAACATAAGTGTAAATTCTGCATACTAGATATCTAGATAACCTAAGAGATAATTAAAAAATAATTTCCTTGTAACTACTATTTCATTCTAAGAAATATTATGTCTCGTATGAATTATTCCAAATAACAAAGAGAAAGGTCTTAAAAGAGATATGCACTTTTTCTTCTATGATAAACATCCAATTTAGCAATACTGAAAAGTTATTTGCCCCCTTTTTCAGGGACAATTATCGTCCCTGAAAAAGGGAAGATGGAGAATTATAGAAAAGATCCAAGGGAACGAGGATGGATGAAAATTAAGAGTATGTTTCGAGGCAGAAAGTGAGACTACGACATCCTCATTTTTTTTTATTGCTCGAAGCAGATATTTTGGCAACGTTGCAAAAAAAAAATTGCAGAGCAAATTTATATTTAACATCTAAAAGTAGAACCTATCTCACTTCAATATCTTCAAGAACAGAGCTTATACCTAGAAAACCAAGACCTGGGTCGTGAAAATTAAAGTTCGATTGCATCACAAGAGGCAGCAGCTAAATCAGGTTTCATAGTTTTCGTACTTCGATTATTACGTTTTTATCACGAAATAATGTAGCACGATTTCGTGGCATCATGCACGATATGTCCCGTTGAAAATTTCCAAATTTATCTTTTAAGTGAATCGCCATTCTCTAGTTTTAAGATATCAGCGTTGATATTAGAGTTATGACTAGTGATACCGGGTGGCCGGCGTTTACACCCCCTCCCCCGAGGAAAATACCTTCCGCGGAAAATCCCCCCCCTGTGGAAAATAAGACTTTCCAAATTTGAGAATTTTATTTGAGTTTTTTTTTTTAATTTCCGTAGGGGAAAGGAATTTTGGTACTTGTGTATTACGCACCACTCACTCAAGTTTACGCTGTGTAAAATTCGATAATACACCGGATTTTTTGTTAGCTTCTTCGTTACTTTAGAAATCAATTTGGGGTATAGATTTGCACAACAGGGGAGGGGGGGGGGTGTAAAATATAGCGGGTCTACATGGAAAATGTGTTTGGTACAATTATTCTGCATATTAGATAGATAGATAAATAAGTGTATTTTAAAGCCAAGAAATACGGCCATAAACACAGTAAAATAACATAAATGAACATAGTGAATGCGGGGGGGGGGCGGTGTTTAACCCCCGGAAAACACCCCAACGCGGAACCCCCCCACGAAAAAAAAACAAGGAAAGTAACCCTCGCGAAAAATCCCCCCTCCTTGGAAAATACCCTCGCGGAAAATACCCCCCCCCCCTTTGGAAAATAAGGTTTCTAAATTTGGAACTTTTATTTGAGTTTTTTTTAGTTTCGTTGAAAAGTGATAAGGAACGGAAAAAGAGCAATCTACGCACCAGAAGTATCTTAAAAACTTATAAATAAAAAAAAAAACACAAATCCATTTGTGTTGAAAAGACTTCCATATGAACTTCTGCCATTTTTGGCAGTAGCGGGTGCCAAATTAAAAAAAAAAATGAAGAAGAAAAAAAATATAGGCAAAAAATCATCAGAATGAAGGTAAAAATATTTGGCACCAAAAAGTTTAAGAAGGTTTGGCTATCCTTTGAAAGGATAGTTGGGTTTGGGAACCAACAAATTCTAAGCTGCTTAAGTTTTTACGGATGAAAGCGTTGTCAAATTCTACGAGTTTGTTTTTCTTATCTTCTAAGTGTAAAACTACAACAAATCACCAGTAATAAATAAATAAAACCCAAAACTAACAGAAATTATAATAGATAGCCTAGTCAAACTCAAAACGAGCAAAAATTTAAAGGAGTATGGCTGACAACACCCATGTCTTCTTCAGATCAGAAAATAATTTGGACTTTACTGTAAAAAAAAAAACAAAAAAAACGCGTATTTTCAGTTTGATATACATATTCTGATACCTATTCCTTATGGTCTTAATACTTCTTCATTTGTTAAAGTCAAAAAAATGGAAATCATTTAAAATGTATTTTGTTTCAGTAAAGTGCAAATTATGTTCTTGTCTTGAGGAGGTATGGGGGTTGTCAGCTCTACTCATGCTACTTTTTGCTATTTTGAGTTTGAATAGGTTATTTATTGTAATTTTTGTTCGTTTTGGGTTCAGTTCATTTATTTATGGTGATTTGAGGTAGTTTTACGCTGGGAAAATTATTTGAATTTATTTCACTCATTTTTGGCTTAATGAGGCTGTTTTCTTTGGCAAACTTGTTTTGTGGGAAAAGTTTTTTATATTAATTTCCGTTCATTTTTTATTGACATAGTCTTTTTCATATAAAATTTTTTTTTTCTTTTTAATTTTTTTTTCTATTATACTCCATAATTTTTACTTTGAAGATTATTTGACTTTGTTTTTGCTCATTTTTGGTTTAATCAGGCTCTTTACTTTTCTTTAAAAAACTTTAATTTCCCGTTAACAAATACTATCAGTAAGTAATTAAATCAAAATAACAAGTTTTTCAACTGAAACTGAGGAGCTAACGAAGAAACTAACAAAAAACGGTACAAAAAAACTTGAGTTAGTGGCGCATAATACACAAGTATCAAAATTCCTTCCCCCTACGGAAATTAAAAAAATAAAACTCAAGTAAAATTCTCAAATTTAGAAAGCCTTATCTTCCACGGGGGGGGGGGGTATTTTCCGCGGGGGTGGGTGGGTATTTTCTATGGTGGGGTATTTTCCGCGGGGATAATCGCCAGGGGGGTTAAACGCCTAGAACCGTGATGCCGATAAGCTGTTAAACCTTGGTCATCTTTGGCGACGACCGTTTACAGATTTTGCTAGTTAGTCTACCTATTATAGGCTTATGGGATACATTTGAGGTTAAGAAATTTTTTATTTTTTTTTCTAGCTCGTTCACGGAGAGACTGGCAAGAGGAAAAGTACACCGTTAAAAAACAAGAGATAGAGGTTATATGCATGTGCTGAGTACATAATAGTGATTCCTGATATTCATATGAGGCTAAAAAAAAATTTTCTGATCTAAATTGTCATATAATCAAATAAATATAAAAAAGGACACGTTTTATATTTTGGGATAAAGTAGATAAACATTAGCTTCTATACATGGCGCATCTTCGAAGTAGAACATTGTCTGTGTTTCAGAATATAAAAAGTAGCACAAACACTGTATTTGAGACCTTCTTTAAAGAAAATATCGACAATTTTGAAGAAAAAATTCTTCTTGGAACGTAGTGTTTTGAAAGTTCTAAGGGAATGACAACTACAAGGTTTTATTGATAGAAAAGAAACAAAACCAAATTACTGTTCCTACAGAAAATTTGTTATTGAATGCCACTAAAGGCAGCTGCAACATGTCACGGTAACAAAATATAGTTAATCTATAGGTTTGTAATGACAGCCATATTAAATACAGGATGGTCTAACGATGACAACTTGATGTAAACACAAATAGTTTTTTTTTTTAATTCCTTCTGGTTTAATATCAAAACATATTACAGCTCATTCCAACGAGTGATACACGACTGATTAGAAAGTTTTCGAACTCAAACTTCTTTTTACCAAGTTTCACCGTTAATTTGATGTTTTATTCTAAAGGTACTTGAAGAACAAGATACTTGAAGATAGACAAAAGAACAAAAACAGTTTAACAGCTAAAGCTGAACATTCAAGCTGAAATTAAGAATTTGATTCCCCCAACTTTGAAATCAGCGAGGCTAAATTGGCTGCACAGAGCCATGGTAAGCCATCAAGAAACTAGGGGTAATTTGAGATAACTGATACATTAGTCTCCTTGAAAAATTTGTCACAAAATTATAAACAACCGGTTAATGACTAAAAAACTTATTCTAAATTTACATCATGTCATCTACGTTGGCCCAAATTGTTGTCAAAACTTAGCAAAACCTACTCAAATTCTGGACGTATTTCATTCCAATTGCTGTTTAGACATGCATTGTCGAAAAGAAAACTCAGATTCGAGAAAATTCGAACAGCAAATAGGATTATCAGACCCAGCAATAAAAAAGCCAGAGCTAAGCCGCAAACGATGATCTTCCTGGCAACAGTGTTTCTATCTCTTTGGCATAAACTCCCGTGCATAATGGAGATACTTGTTTCGTCAAACGAGTCTAAGTTCTTACTTTGCACTAATAAAAGTTTCTCGATTTTCGATGCACCATCCATGTTTAGTTTTTCATATAGACAACAAACCTGAAAGAAAGCACTGCGTAACCAAATGATAATGTAGTGCGTCTTGCTAAAACATCAAGACATTATATACAGCTGCACAATGTGATTTTGTCAATAGTTTTTCTTATCTCAAATTTCATAAAAAAAAAGCTCACCACAAACCGCTTCCAAAGTTAACAAATCAATTAAAATCTAAAGAAGATTCGTTGTGCAGCATCTAAACTTTTTATTTAAAATCAATTATGATACAAAAATTACGATCGAAGATAACAACTGACACCTTAATTTACATAATTGGTAAGTGTTTGTAACACCTAGCCAATCGTTTGAGATTCAACAACGGGTTGCTGAAACCGATAATTTTCTAGAGTAGTCCTACATCTATGGTTCTATATTAAGATTCCAGTAGATTCCGATCGTTCTAATAGAGTAGCGTTGTCCTATAACTGAGAGATTGAGTCGAAACTTTCAAGAGATAATTACGTTTAACGGGACATGAGGAAATATTTTTTCCCGATTCATTACAAGAGAGTAAAGATATTTTTTTGATGTTCAACGGTTATGTTCACAGCGCTATTTCTTCACGGCTAGGGTTAATTAAATCGCCCAGTCATTCGCTATCCCTTTTATTGATGTTGTACTGATTTGAATACTCATCTACTTTTAGCTATTTACGCGAAACATGTTTGTTTTTATTTATGTCAACACTGTTTTTTGGCTCACAAATGTTGTATTTAACAACTGTACATAACTTGCAGCTTTCATTAAATCCTTCATTCCATTATTCAAAGCATACCACCGAGAGGGACGACAGTCTCTAAGAGGCGACAATGCGCGTCACTGCGTATAGATAGTAGTCAGAGAAAATGGCGTCCAAGCATATGTACGTACAAATGATAGGGGAGGGGGGCCTTTGGGTCTGTTCACAACTTGAAATCACGTACTATTTGCAATTCTTCTTATAATTCCTCTTTTTTAATTAATTTAGAAAAAAATTCTGCATAAGAGTTTTTTTTAAAGAGAAGTAAAGAGCTACACTAAACCAAAGATGAGCAGCAATAAAGTCAACTATTTTTTCAATCTTAAAACTACCATGAACCAATATTAATAAATAATTAAAACCAAATATGAACAGAATTTATAATAAATAAATAACTAAGTCAAACGATCAGAAACTACCACAAACGCCCTTTGTACCTTCTAATGATAAGAAAATAATTTATACTTTACTGAAAACAATTTTTATTTTGAGCTATGTGTTTTATTTCTCATAGCATCCCCCCCCCAAAAAAAAAATAATAAATCACCATCATAACCAAGATTACTGAAAAGAACAGATGAAAGTGGATTGACAGTTCAAAATATACTGGTTCAGTCCTGCAAATCATAATAATTTTGGACTTAATAAAATTACAAAAGAGAAAACGTTTACAATATATTTTGTTTTCAGAAAAATGCAAATTATGTTCTGGTGTTTAGAAGGTGCAAAAGGGCGGGGAGGGGGGTAGAGCTACTCCTCTTTGTGGTAGTTTGTGTTCGTTTTTAGTTTGACTTAATTATTTATTGTAGTTTCTGTTCATTTTAGGTTCCATTTATTTATCGATACTGATGCATGTTCGTTTTGCACCTGAATTGCTGTTTGACCTGGTTTGTGCACATCTTAGGTTTAATGTAGCTCTTTACTTTTATTTGAAAAACTTTTTTGCGGATTTCTTTAAATTAATTAGCTATTCCTGAGAAATTGCCCATACGCCCTTTTGACAATCGGGATACAAATATCAGATTTTCATTTAGTTTTTCATCCTCCTCAACTTCTCTTAAAAAATAAAACTTAATACCCTATTCTGTTCTTGAGGCATTGCATCTATGCCCTTGTGACAACCTGGATGCACCTAGTAGTGGCAACAGTACCACCGGCAGCAGTAATAGCAGTGGCCTTGAAAGTTTTAATTTAATACCCTCAGCCGTTGTTGAGATATTGCTGAAACGTCCTTTTGACAGTCAAAAAATGCATGCTGCCTTTTGATTTAGTTTTATAGCCACATAAGATTTTCCTAAAAATTTCTGCTTTATACTCTATTCCAGTCCTAAGATATCTCACCCTGTACCATTTAAACAACCTTGATGCCCTTAAACTATTTTGATTTTGTTCAGTAGTAGCAGCAGTAGCAAAAGTGGTAGTAATATTAATTAGCCCTGACAGTTGTATAATACCATAAGGCGCTGCTGGATATTGCTGAAACACCCCTTTGATAGCCCACACGTAAAAAGTGTTCTTTGATTTAGTTCAACACCATCACCACCACCCCTCAAAATACCCTGAAAGCTTCATCTCAATGCTCTAAGCCGTTCCTGAAATATTCCTGATACGTACCTTTGACCTGCATATTTGTACCTGCATGCACACAGTGTGTTTCGATTTAGTTCAACACCACCCTCACCATGTACTGAAAGTTTTACCTTAATACCCTTAGCGTTAACAATAGTAGTAGTCTAGAAGCAGCATTAGTAGGAGGGGCAGTGGGAGTAGTAATAGTGATACCAGTAGTAGTATTAGCAGCAGCAGTATTCACATAGTGCCTTTTTGGTTAATCCAACATCCCCTAAACATGCCATGATAGATAGAACTTAATACTCTAAACCATTTCTGATATATTGCCAATACACCCAATTTGACAACCTGCATGCACGTAGTGCATGTAATTGGCATGCTAACTCGTCTTCGTCATTTCTTTCCTAAAACTATTCTAAAATCTATTTATTATTGTTTCGTCCACTCATATTTTCTCTATTGCATTTCGGTTTGGGTTTCTACCTTTTCGTCTGTAGCCTATTCAAATCTCTCCAAATACTTCAGAATAAAGCAATGGGGATTCTTTTTAATGTTGATTGCAGATCTTCAGTTAGACACCTATATGGGGCCTTATTCTTTGAAATTTGAAATTTATTCTTATTCTTTGGGTCAACTTCACTTAATTTCTATCTCTAGTATTTGTTACGATTATCAATACAGTGATTTACCTGTAAATTTCTCACGTGTTTTTCCAAATAATTCCCAATTTCATAAGTATCCTACTACTCATCGTTCAGAATTTTCGTGCGAAATTCGCAGGGCGTCGAGAGCGGGATTCACCATCCGTCACACTGGGCCAAAAATCTGGAACTCAATTCCTGCATCAGTTTGAGAATGCAGCAACAAGCAACATTTTCTAAGACTAGTGAAGAAACATCTTATGACAAGCTAAGCATCTTGTTTATTAGGGTTTTCTTTTTCATCGTTGTAAAATTTAGTTTGAAGATGGCTGTTTATTTTCGTTGGCAATATTTTCAGCGCTAAAGTATGCCACCACGCATTTGCGCTGTTTTGTGACATTTATTTATGTATGTTTTTTAATTAAGATTCTACTCTACTCTAGCGTTTTTGTTTTGTTTTTTATTTTCTTAGTCCGACACCCCCCTCAACAATCCCTGAAAGTTACAAGTTAATACCATTAGCCTTAGTAATAGTTGTACCGGTAGCGGTAGCAGTACTACAACTAGTTGTACGGCTTAGTAGCCTTATTCCTCTTTGTGGTAGTTTGTGCCCGTTTTGAATTTGACTTAGTTATTTATTATCATTTATGTTCGTTTTGGGTTTCATTTATTTATTGATAACGATTTACGTTCATCTTGCACTTGATTACTATTAGACATTTGTTCCTATCTTCTTAGGTTTATGCAGCTATTTACTTTTAATTGAAAAAGTTCTATGTGGAAAAAGCTTTTTTTAGTTAATTAGCTGTCCCTGGGATACTGCACAAATGTCCTTTTGAAAATCTGGATATACATAGTACCTTTTGATTAAGTTTTATATCCTCCTCAACATTCCCCAGAAAAATAAAACTTAATACCCTATTCTGTTCCTGAGACATTGTGTCTATGCCATTTCGACAGCCTGGATACACTTATACCCTTTTGATTTAGTTCGAAAGTAGTAGCAGCAGTAGTACTAGAAGTAGGCAAAACTTTCAACTTGATACCCTCAGCCATTCTTGAGATATTTGTGACCTGCTTTTTTTTTAAGCCATGATGCACATAAACTGCCTTTTGATTCAGTATTATACCCACATAAGCTTTCCCTGAAAGTTTCGACTTTATGACCTATTCCAGCCATAAAGCACATCACATAAGTAATTTTCGACAATCTGGATGCACTTAAAACTATTTTGATTTAGTTCAATAGTACCAGTAGTAGTAGTAGTAGTAGTAGTGGCCGTAGTAGCTAAAGTGGTAAATATATTAATAAATCTCAAAGCTCTATCTCAATACCCTAAGGCATTCTTGGGATATTACTGATACACCCGTTTGATGATCCGCATGTACATAGTGTTTTTGATTTAGTTCAACATTCCCCTTAAAATGCCCCGAAAGCTTCAACTGAATGCTGTAAGGCTTAGATTATTACGGTCTAACCGGTTCCTGAGATATTGCTGATACATCCTTTTGAAAACCTTAATACAAATGGTGTTCTGATTTACCTCGAAACCGCCCTCGCCATGCCCTGGAAGTTTTACCTTAATATCTTTAGCATTAGTAATAGTCGTAGTAACAGTATTGGTAGCAGGAGCGGTGAGAGTAGTAGTAGCATTAGTAGCAGTAGTATTCACGTTGGTTGGTTCAACATCCCCTCAATATGCCCTGATAGTTTGAACTTAATACTCTAAGTTGTTTCTGAAATCTTACTGATACACCCTTTTGATAACCTGCATCCACATAGTGAGTTCTGATTTACTCCAACCTCCCCCTAAACAATCCCTAAAGCTTTCACCTTAATAGCGTACCATTAGCCTAAGTAATACCAGTACTAGCAGCAGTAGCAGTAATAATAGTACTAACAGCAGTAACAGTAGTAGTACTACTAGTAGTAATAGTGGCATGTATGCACATTGTGCCTTTTTAATAAATCAACATTCCCTGAAAGTTTCAACCTAACATTCTAAACCGTTCCGGGGATACTGCTGATACACCCTTTTGACAGGCAGCATACACAGCGTGTTTGATTCTGTTCAACACTCCCCTTGATATTTCTCAAATATTTCCTTTTAATACCCTTAACCTTAGTAGTAGTAGTACTGGTTGCAGTAGTAGTAGCAGTAGAAGTAATATGCACATAGAACCGTTTGGCAGGTTCAACATCCAACTCAATATGCATTGAAAATTTCAGCTAATAACTGTAACGCCCTTTTGACAGTCAGCATACACACGGTTTTTGATTTTATTCAACATTCCCCATGACATTTGCACAGCAATTTCGCCTTAATACCCTTGGCCTAAGTAGTAGTAGTACTGGCAGCAATAGTACTAGCAGTAGAAGTAGTGTGCATATAGTAGCAATTGCAGCATGCAGTACCAATGACAGTATTAGCAATATACCAGCATCCTCCTCAGTAATCCTGATCATCCTCCTCAACATTCCCTATAAGCTTCACCTTAATACCCTTAACCGTTTTGGACACCAAGGATCAAACATGGCTTCCTTTCTAAATAACAAATACTATGTGTAAACAATGGGCGAATTGCATAACTCACAGTTCTTGCCCCAAGGGTTGTGGGGGGAGGGGGTTATCATTCCCAGAGGTATAATTATTTGACCTTTCGGTAAAATTCAACTTTAGCTACTTTTGGCTATCATGGAAAGGGGTTGGGTTAGGAAAATGAAACTTTCAGGAATGAATCTACAGGCTAAAGTATGTCCCGGGAAGGTATTTTGAAGTACCTTCCTCAACTCCCCCCTCTATATTATGCAAATTATTGCACATTACTAGCTGTTTTGGCTCACATTTCATCCTATATTACTATAATAATTATAAATCGCTGCTTACCTTACTCAACTTCAGCTTTTAACCTTGTTTATTAAAATATATTCCAAAATCCTATTTCCATTAATAGCCATTTAATTTTCTTCCCATAGCTGACCTTGGTTATGGTATAATGGAATTGGGTTTGTGATGTCACAAAACTTTGCTTATCATAACCCCTTAAGGGTAGCTTTCAGGTGAAGAAGACAGCAGTGGTGTTGATAAGCCATTTAAACTTTCATATTTAGTCAAAGGATTTGACAAGAGATAGACCAGTAAAAAGATCCAAATCGTTTTTAGAGGACAATATGTCATGGGAAGATCTTTTTGAAATCCCCCTTCACCCCAAACTCAAAATTTTCTAAAATTCGACTTTAAAACTTTTTAAATATTTCTAATGCACTAATAGATAGAGTGATAAAAGCATCATAATCGACTTTGGAGGACAAGTTATGTCATGGTAAGATGTTTTTGAAATCCCCCTTCCCCCCAAACTCAAAATTTTCTAAAATTCTACTTTAGAAGCTTTTTAAATATTTTCTAAAGCACTAATAGATGGAGCGCTACAAACATCAGAATCAACTTTAGAGGACAAATTATGTTATGGGAAGATGTTTTTGAAATCCCCCTTCACCCCAAACTAAAAAATTTCCAAAATTCTACTTTAGAAGCTTTTTAAATATTTCTAAAGCACTAAGAGTGCTACAAATATCAGAATCAACTTTAGAGGACAAATTATGTTATGGGAAGATGTTTTTGAAATCCCCCTTTGCCCCAAATTCAAAATTTTCCAAAATTCTACTTTAGAAGCTTTTTAAATATTTCTAAAGCACTAATAGATAGAGCGCTACAAACATCAGAATCGACTTTAGAGGACACGTTATGTTATGGGAAGAGGTTTTTGAAATCCCCCTTCCCCCCAAACTCAAAATTTTCTAAAATTCTACTTTAGAAGCTTTTTTAAATATTTCTAAAGCACTAACAGATAGAGTGCTACAAATATCAGAATCGTTTAGAGGACAAATTATGTTATGGGAAGATGTTTTTGAAATCCCCCTTCCTGCCAAACCCAATATTTTCTAAAATTCTACTTTAGAAGCTTTTTAAATATTTCTAAAGCACTAATAGATAGAGCGCTACAAACCTCTACAGCGCTACAAATATTTAAAAAGCTTCTAAAGTAGAATTTTAGAAAATTTTGAGTTTGGGGTGAAGGAGGGTTTCAAAAACATCGTCACATTACATAACTTGTCTTCTAAAGTTGATTCTGATGTTTTTAGCACTCTATCTATTAGTGCATTAGAAATATTTAAAAAGTTTCAAAGTAGAATGTTAGAAAATTTTGAGTTTGTGGTGAAGGGGGATTTCAAAAACATCTTCCCATGACATAATTTGTCCACTAAAGTCCTCAAAAATATCTTCTAGGTTGTAGCTACTGCTGCAACCATGATAAAAAGTATTTAAACTACAATTTTAGAAATTTCTGAGTTTGGGAACAAGGGGATTTCAAAAAAATCTTCCCATGACATAATTTGTCCTCTAAAAACGATTCGGATCTTTTTAATGGTCTATCTCTTGTCAAATCCTTTCACTAATTAAGAAAGTTTAAATGGCTTATCAACACCACTGCTGACTTCTCCACCTGCAAGCTACCCTTAAGGGGTTATGATAAGCAAAGTTTTGTGACATCACAAACTCGGTTCCATTATACCATAACCAACGTCAGCTTATGGGAAAAAAATTAAATGGCTATTAATGGAAATAGGATTTTGGAATTTATTTTAATAAAGAAGGTTCAAAGCTGAAGTTGTATAAGGTAAGCAGTGATTTATAATTATGATAGTAATATAGGATGAAATGTGAGCCAAAACAATTAGTAATGTGGAATAATTCGCATTATATAGAGGGGGGACGAGTGGAGGAAGGTACTTCAAAATACCTTCCCGGGACATACCTTAGCCTATAGAGCCATCCCTGAAAGTTTCATTTTCCTAACCCAACCCCTTTCCAAGATAGCCAAAAGTAGCTAAAGTAGAATTTTAACGACCTTTCAACTATGCTGAACAAATTGGTTATCTCAAAATTTGTAGCTGGTACCTTTTCGGAGAATAAGGGGAATGGGGGAGGCTGCTTGCCCTACAATCACTTTTGATTCTTATAACGGGTCTATAATTTTTAATTTCCAGTCAAACAAGCCCCCTCCAAAATATGAAATGCCTTGGCGAAGAAAAATTATACAGTACTTTTTCTTTACTGTAGCCCTTCCCCTAAGCCACCCCAAAAATTTCAGAATGTCTGTGTTTTCTTTTAATCAAATAAAACGGCAAATCTGGGTTAGAATATGTTATTTAGTTACTCTTTTCTTCTTTAAATCAATATATGCCACAGAAAACCAAACCAAAGAACAGACAAAATAACTACAGAAAACCAAACCAAACAACAGACAAAAATAAAACAAGGAACTATTTAAAGTCAATAGTTGAAACTTACCCTTATTAAAGCAGATGTAAAATTAAGCCATACCATTCGATTAAACCAGCAGGATATACTGAAGAAAAAGTACTAAAAGATGCCTAATTCGAAATCTTGTGTACGCTAATTTCCTCTGCAAACCTTTTCCCATGCCAGATTGACGTCAACCCTTTGGATCCCAAGAGAATTAGAATAACAAGAAGAAAGGAGTATTATCTAGAGACTAATTCCCTAATCAATGCCCTATCATAGTAGCTGCAGCGATAGCAGCAACCTAGTAAAGAGCGAACCATGGTCCACAGTAACCAAACGCTCAAAAGTACGCCATAAAAAAAAATAATAATAATAAAAGTACCAGATAAGTGCAAAAAAAAAACTTCTTTTCGATTCACTTCAAATAGAAAGGGTTATTTTAGAAACTTCGAAGAAAGCAAAAGGGACGCTCCTTTAATATTCATATAGT
Source organism: Artemia sp. Qi Xiang Cuo (assembly GCF_049724085.1). Lineage (NCBI taxonomy): Eukaryota > Metazoa > Arthropoda > Branchiopoda > Anostraca > Artemiidae > Artemia > Artemia sp. Qi Xiang Cuo. The sequence goes on from NC_142810.1 coordinate 42,402,790, forward strand.
GGTTTATTTTGATCCGGAAGCCAAAAACGTTTGCCCATCCCTGGTGTACTATAGCATTTACTTTATCATTCTTAATTTTATTTTAATTCTTTTTTTCATGTTTCTGGGGGTTGGATTCTCATAGCAGGATAAGATAGAGATTAACACTGGAGTTGTAAGGTGATATTCATCCCAAAGACAAGCTCATTAGACAATTCGAAACTTTTGATAAAATTACTATCTAAAAATTTTAATTTGGTATCATAGGGGTTAGAGGAGGGCCAAATAGCAGAAAAGGAACCGAGGCGAGGCTGATTGCTCTCCAGTAGCTTTCGACCTTTAAAAGGGGTAATAGAACTTTCAATTTCCAATCAAAGTAGCCTTCTCCCAAGTTTCTAAGATAGCCCTTTTTTTGAAGCGGATGGAAAAAGTTTTTTCGGCACCTTTCTGGCTCTTTTTTTGGTGTGTATTTCATGGGAAACAATGTATTTGTTTATTTACGTTCTGCATTAGGGTCTCCTTAGCCCAAAATAAGTTTCAGGCCGATCGAAAAAGTATGGTCCGTTTTTGGGCCCCCTTGTAAGAGGGGGGGGGACCAACTTCAAAAGGACCAATCCTTTGAATAATTTTTTGTTCATTAGTCCCCTTGGCCAAAAGACTTACGGCTTTAAGTTTCAAGGTGATCAGAGAAAAAAGTTTTGCAGAAACAAGAAAAACATAAAAATAAGGCCTATATGACTATTATTCACCATACATTGTGGCTATATTTGGAATATAGGTAAATTATTCAACAAAAAAATCTTTCTTCAATGTTTTTATTTGTTGCTGCTCAATCTTACATGTGGGGAAAATTTTCCACGAGGGGAACTTTCCAGGGGAGGGGGGGTTCCCCAGGAAGAATAAGCCGGACCCCATGGATGGGGTCCAAAAATCTGGAACTCAATTCCTGCATCAGTTTGAGAATGCAGCAACAAGCGACATTTTCTAAGACTGGTGAAGAAATATCTTATGACATGCTAAGCATTTTGTTCATTATGGTTTTCTTTTTCGTTGTTGTAAAACTTAGTTAGAAAATGGCTGCGTATTTTTGCTGGCAATATTTTCAGCGCTAAAGTATGCCACCAGGCATGTGCACTGTTTTGTGACATTTATTTACGTATGTGTTTTAAATAAAAATATTCTACTCTAAAAAATCAGAAAACCTTTGTTTTTTAATTACTTTTTGTTTGTCTTTTGTTTTTAGAAATATTCAGAATAAACCTTGGCCGAAGAATTTTGTTTTAGAGCGTTGAAACTAAAGAAGTCACATGAGTCTTTGTAAAAATTAACTAAAAAAAACAAGTTTTTTTTAACTGAAAGTAAGGAGTGACATTAAAACTTAAAACGAACAGAAATTATTCTGTATATGAAAGGGGCTGTCCCCTCCTCAACTTCTCGCTCTTTACGCTAAAGTTTTTTATTGTTTAAAAAAATACATTTTTGAGACAGAGTACAAACTTTAGCGTAACGAGCGAGGCGTTAAGACGGGGGTACCCCCTTTCATATACAGAATAATTTCTGTTCGTTTTAAGTTTTAATGTCACTCCTTACTTTCAGTTAAAAAAACTTGTTTTTTTTAGTTAATTTCTGAACGTTTTTGAAGTAATGCAGCTTTGATTTTGGCTCACCGTACATGAATAATTAAAACAAAATTTGCATATTAATTTTCCTTTTTTTGGCTAATTGGCTTTTTCGAAATTTTGTTCTGACGTAACTTACGAATTAACTGAAGTGACGAGTTTCTAAATTCGTATGTTTTTATTACGTATATTAGGGAGTTCGCTCCCTAGTCAATACCTCGCTCTTTACGCTAAAGTTCGAATTTTGTTCTAATCACAAACCCCTGAATCACAAAGGCCGGTTAATTAGAATAGATAGCTCTTTTGAAAGTACTAAAAAACTGTGGCGTAAAGAGCGAGGTATTGACTAGGGGGCGAACCCTCTCATATACGTAACAATTTCTATTCATTTTAAGTTTTAATGTTGTTCCTTATTTTCAGTTGAAAAAAACTTGTTTTTTTATTTAATTTCTGATCGTTTTTTAAATAATGCTGCGAAATCTGGCACCCCTTCATGGAAATGTTCCTTCCCCAAAGGAAATGTTCCTTCCCCCAAGGAAATATCCTCCATGAAAAGATCCTCCCCCGTAACCCCTACTCCGACCCCAACCCCCCACTAGAAAAAACTTCCTCCAGAAAACACCTGTATACTTCCCAATAACCAATACTATATGTAAACGATGGGCAAAGTTTATAACTTGCAGCCCTTCCCCCGGGAACTGTGGGGGACTAAGTCATCCTCAAAGACATATTAACTAGATTTTCGACCATGCTGAACAAAATAGCTATCTCAAAATTTTGATTGGGTGACTTCGGGAAAAAAATGAGCGTGAGAGAAGTTGCCCTCCAATTTTTTGGTCACTTAAAAAGGGCACTAGAACTTTTAATCTTCGTTCAGATGAGCCCTCTTACTACATTTTGGGGCAACTGGGTTGATAAGATCACCCCTAAGAAAAAAAAACAAAAAAAAAACACGCATCCGTGATCTTTCTTCAGCGCCAAAAAAAAATTCCCCGTTTTTGCAGATAGGAGCTTTAAACTTCTATAGTAGGGTTCTCTGATACGCTGAATCTGATGGTGTGTTTTCATTAGAGTTCTATGACTTTTAGGGGTGGTTTCCCCCATTTTTCGAACATAAGGCAAATTTTCTCAGGTGCGTAACTTTTGATGGATAAGACTAAACTTGATTAAACTTATATATTTGAAATCAGCATAAAATCTAATTCTTCTGATGTATCTATTGGTATCAAAATTCCGTTTTATAGAGTTTCGGTCACTATAAACACTCGCTCATTTACACTCGATCACTAACTTGCTCACTCACTCATTCACACTCACTCTCACATCCAGGTGGAGGAAGCAATCGTATAAACTCCGGAGGGGGCTCATTCGATTGGAAACCAGAAGTTCTAGTACCCTTCAAAGAGTCAAAAGTAATTGGAGAGCAATTAGCCACTCTCAAACCCTCTCTTCCCAAAAGCATCAGATCAAAAATTTGGAAAGAGTTTTGTTTTCAAAATAGTTCAAAGATCAGATAAAAAAAACTCTCCGGGGTCAACACACCCCCCGAGAACCCAGGGGTAAGTGTGTAAGTTACACCCCGGGGGCAAATAACATTTTTATGGATGGGTGGTCGTATAAACTTCGGGGGAGGCTCGTTTGATTGGAAATTAGAAATTCCAATTCTCTTTTTAAGAGCCAAAAGTGATAGCAGGGAAAGTAGCTTCTTAACCCCCCCCCCCCCGCCACCCTATTTTCCCCAAATTCATCCAATCGAAATTTTGAAATATCCATTTCGTTCGAAATAGTCCAAATATCATATAACAATGCCTCCAGCGTTGACACAGTCCCCAAATCCCGGGACAAGGGTCGTAAGTTATGCCCTGGGGGCATAGGTTTTATGGAAGGAATGGTCGTATAAACTTTGGAGTGGGCTCATTTGATCGGAAATCAGAAGTTCTAATGCTCTTTTTCAGAGTCAATAGTGATTGAAGGGAAACTAGACCCCCCCCCCTCACACAAACATCCTCTTTTCCCCAAATTAATCTGATCGAATTTCTAAGATAGCCATTGTGTTCAAAATTGTCCAAAGATCATATAAAAGACCTCTAGGGTCAACACAGCCTTCCAGAGCCCGGAGCAACGGTTGTAAGATATGATCCAGGAGCAAATAAAGTTATTATAGAAAGGGTGGCCGTATAAGCTTTGTAGGAGGCTAATTTAATTGGTAATTGAAATTTCTAGTTCTCCTTTTTTTCTCATAGTGGTCGCAGGGCATTTAGGGTTTTTATGGAAAGGATGGTCATTTAAACTTCAGAGGAGGCACATTTGATTGGAAATCTGAAGTTTTGTTCCGTTTTTAAAGGTCAAATGTGGTTGGAGGGCAACTAGTACCCCCCTAAACCCTCGTTTCCCCAACTGCATCTGATTGAAATTGGGGGGAGCCATTATGTTCGAAATTGTCCGTAGATCATATAAACCCCAGAGGCATTTTTTGGACACAACCCCCAAAGCCCGGGGGCAAAGGGTTGTAAGTTGTGACTTGAGGGCAAATCAGGTTTTTATGGAAGGGGTGAACATATAAACTTAGTAGGATATTCATTTGATTGAAAATTGAAAGTTTTAGTTTCTTCTTTTAAAGTCAAAAGTGATCAGAGAGCAACTAGCCCAAACCCTCTTTTCACTGAATACATCTGATTGAAATTTTGTTTTTCGGAGGAAATTAATGAGCCTCATTAACCTCAAGACAAGCAGATATTAATTCCTATAATAAGTTATAATTAAAAGATATTATGTGCATCCAGTTTGTTGCAAAAGCATATTTGGAATATGTTGAAAATTAAGGGTATTAAGTTGAAACTTGAGATGAAGGGTATGTTAAGGGGGGACGTTGAAAATGATTGGAGGGCCCAGTGACATACCATAAGAGAGGTCTACTGGAGAGCTATTCAAGTCTGCTTGGTAACAGTGACCACAAGATAGCTATGGCCTATAATCAAGGGCGCCGGCAGAAAATTTTCCAGGAGGGCCAGACACCAAAATAGCAGTGGTGGTTGGGTGACAGGGAATATATTTCAAGATATTTTTCGTAGGAATAAGCGTGTTTTGAAATACTTTAAAGAAAAAACTCTCAAATAAAAAGACCAATTAAATTCCATGCAAAATGAAACAAATCCAGTAAATTTTAAACGACCAGGATTCCTGGCAAAGGAATCTTTACTGAAAAAACTGTATGGGTTATTAAAAATCTTTACTGAAAACTTTACTGAAAAAATATAAATGTTTTTACTTTTATAACTTTAATAAATCATATAATATTAACATTTTGACTGCTAAATATCATTATACGTATATTAAACCAACTATGCATATTCATTTGTATTTTTTCAGTAAAGCGAAAATTTGTTCTTGCGCTCGGAAGGCGTAGGGATTTTGCACCTAACTTATGTTAATTTTTGCTTGTTTTAAGTTTGAGTTAGGGAGTTATTTGAATTTCCGTTTCTTTTTGGGTTTCATTTATTTATCAATGCTGATTTGTGGTAGTTTCCGGCTTGGTAGATTATTAGATTTTATTTTTGCTCATTTTTTGTTTAATGGAGTTCTTTACTTTCTTTGAAAAACTTATTTTGTGGAAAAAGTTTTCTTAGTTAATTTCAGTTCATTTTATATTGACATAGTCTTTTCAGGGAAAAAGAAAATATTACTTTAAATCTTTTCGTTTTTTAAAACTTTATAGTTTGGCCTGCTATTTGTATGCTGGAGAAAAATTTTCAGCAATTTTTAACAACATACACCCTTTTAAAAATCTGGACACAAATATTAATGTTTAATTTAGTTTCATACCTCCTCTAGTTGACCTGAAATGGAAAACTTGATACCATTCGCAAAAAAATCTGTTTATTTTCTTTGATAACTTGGATACACTTACGCTATTTTGATTTGGCTAAATTTTAAGAGCAGAAGTAGCCCCGTAAGCTTGAACATAATACCCTTAGTTGTCCTCGAGATACTGCTGAGATGCCTTATTGGGAATTAGCATTAAAATAGTGCATTTTAATTTAATCTTAAGGCAACATTTAGTTTTTAAACATAATAGGCAAATTGGAGGGTAGGCGTGGGACGGTGGGAGTGGGAGGGGGATTAGTTGCCCTCAAATCACTTTCGACTATTAAAAAGGGCATTTCTATTTTCAATCGAATGAGCCCTTTTCGAAGTTCCCACGACAACTCCTTCAATACGAAGTGCCCTGGTTTAAACAACAACAACAACAAAAAATAACAAATTATACCCACATCGATCTTTACTATAAAAATGTCCAGCCTTCCAATCACTTTTGACTATTAAAAAGGGCACTAGGCCTTTCGATTTCCAATCGAATGAACCCTTTTTGAAACGACAACGTTTTCTATAAACACCTTATATGCCTCCAGGGCATAAATTGCAACCCTTATCCTAAGATCTGTTAGGGTGGTTGTCATCCTCTAAGACCGAATTTCCAACTACGTTAAACAAAATGGCTATCTCAAAATTTTGATTGGATGTGTTTGGGGAAATGGTGGGCATGAGAGGGGCGGTAGTCGCTCTCCAATCACTTTCAACTATTAAAAATGGCACTAGCCCTTTCAATTTCCAACCAAATGAGCCCTTTTGAAGTTTCTACGGCAAAACTTTCAATAAAAATCTTATATGCCCCCAGGGCATAACTTACAACCCCTGCCCAAAGTGCTGGGGGGGTGTCATTCTCAAAAACCTAATTTACAGAACTTTCTACTACGTTGAACAAATTGGCTATCTGAAAATTTTGGTTGGATGTGTTTGGAGGAATGGTGGGCGTGAGAGGGGGGTTAGTTACCCTCCAATCACTTTCGACTATTACAAAGGGCACTAGCCCTCTCAATTTCCAGTAGAATGAGCAAGTTTTGAAGTTCTACGGCAACTCTATCTATAAAAATCTTATATGCCCCCAGGGCAGAACTTACAACCTTTGCCCTTGGGGCTCTGGGGGGTTTGTCATCTTTAAATACATAATTTCCAGAACTTTCAACTACGTTGAACAAAATGGCTATCTCTAAATTTTGATTGAATGTTTTTGGGGAAATGGTAGGCGTAAGAGAGGGGTTAATTACTCTCCACTCACTTTCGACTATTAAAAAGGGCAATTTCAATTTCCAATCAAATGAGCCCTTTTTGAAATTTCTATAACAACTTTCTATATAAACTTTATATGCCCCAAGGGCATAACTTACAACCCTTGCACTGAGGGCTCTGAGGGGTTTATCATCCTAAAAGACCCAATTTCCAGAACTTTCAACTACATTGAACAAAATGGATATCTCAAAATTTTGATTGGATGTGTTTGAGAAAATGGTGGGCGTGAGAGAGGAGTTAGTTGCCCTCCAATCACTTTCAACTAGTAAAGAAGGTACTATCCCTTTCAATTTCCAAATGAATGAGCCCTTTTGAAGTTTCTACGCGTTCAATAAAAACCCTATACGCCCCCAGGGCATATCTTACAACCCTTGCCCTGAGGGCTGTGGGGGGGGGGGGTTGTCATCCTAAAAGACCTAATTTACAAAAATTTCAAATACGTTGAATAAATTGGCTATATAAAATATTGATTGGATGGGTTTGGGGAAAAGATGGGCGTGAGAGGGGGGTGAGTTGCCCTCAACTCACTTTCGACTATTAAAAAGGGCACTGGCCCTTTGAATTTCCAATCGAATGAGCCCTTTATCAAGTTTCTACGACAAAGATTTCAATAAAAACCTTATATGCCCCCAGGACATAACTTATAACCCTTGCCCTGAAGACTGTGGGGGGATTGTCCTGCTCAAAGGTATAATTTCCTGAACTTTAAACTGCATGGAACAAAATGGCTATCTCAAAACCTTTATTGGACGTGTTTGGGGAAATGGTGGGCGTGGAAGGGGTGTTAGTTGATTTCCAATCACTTTCGACTATCAAAAAGGACACTAGACATTTCAATTTCCGATTGAATGAGCCCTTTTGAAGTTTCTACGCTTTAAATAAAAACCTTATTTGCACCCAGGGCATAACTAACAACCCTTGCCCTGAGGGCTGTGGGGGGGGGGAGGGTTTGTCATCCTTAAAGACCTAATTTCCAAAACTTTCAACGACGTTGAATAAAATGGCTATCTAAAATATTGATTGGATGTGTTGGGGAAAAGATGGGCGTGAGAGGATGGTTAGTTGCCCTCATATCACTTTCGACTATTAAACAAGCCACTAACTCTTTCAATTTCAAATCAAATGAACACTTTTCAGGTTTCTACGGCAAAGCTTTAAATAAAAACCTCATATGCCCCCAGGGCATAACTTATAACTCATGTCCTGCCGACCGTGGGGGGGAGTGTCCTGCTCAATGGTATAATTTCCTGAACTTTGAACTGCATGGAACAAAATGGCGATCTCGAAATCTTTATTGGATGTGTTTGGGGAAATCGTGGGCGTGGAAGGGGTGTTAGTTGCTTTCCAATAACTTTCGACTATTAAAAAGGGCACTAGCCATTTCAATTTCCAATTGAATGAGCCCTTTTTGAAGTTTCTGCCACAACGCGTTCTATAAAAACCTTATATGCCCCCAGGGCATAATTTACAACCCTTGCCCTGAGGGATGTGGTTGGGTTGTCATCTTCAAAGACCTAATTTCCAGAACTTAAAACTGAGTTGAATAAAATGGCTATCTCAAAGTTTTGATTAGATGTGTTTGGGGAAAAGGTGGGCGTGAGAGGCTGGTTAGGTGCCCTTTAATCACTTTCGACTATTAAAAAGGGCACTAGCCCTTTGAATTTCCAATCAAATGAGCCTTTTTTGAAGTTTCTACGACAACGCCTTCTATAAAAAAACCTAATATGCCCCCAGGGCATAACTTACAAACCTTGCCCTAAGGGCTGTGGTGGACTGTCCTCCTCAAAAACACAATTTCTATTTGGAAATCAACTACGCTGAACAAAATGGTTATCTCAAAATTTTGATTGGATGTGTTTCAGGAAATAGTGGGCGTGAAAGGGGTGTTGGTCGCCTTCATATCACTGTCGACCATTAAAAAGGGCACAAGCACCTCCAATTTTCAATTGAATCAGCCCTTTTCAGAGTTTCTACGATAACTTCTTCCGTACGAATTGTCCTGGTCTAAAGTTAAAACTGAGTTGAATAAAATGGCTATCTCAAAGTGTTGATGAGATGTGTTTGGGGAAAAGGTGGGCGTGAGAGGCTGGTTAGGTGCCTTCTAATCAATTTCGACTTTTAAAAAGGAAATTAGCCCTTTTGAATTTCCAATCGAATGAGCCTTTTTCGAAGTTTCTACGACAACGCCTTCTATAAAAAACCTTATATGTCCCCAGGGCATAACTTGAAACCCTTGCCCTGAGGGTTGTGGGAGAGTGGCCTCCTCAAAAACATATTTTTTATTTGGAAATCAACTATGCTGAACAAAATCACTATCTCAAAATTTTGATTGGATGTGTTTGGGGGAATGAAGGGCGTGGGGGGGGGGGGGCTAGTTCCCCTCCAATCACTTTCGAATATTAAAAAGGGCACTAGCCAACTCCAATTTCCAATCAAATGAGCCCTTTTCGAAGTTTGTACGACAAATCCTTCGATACGAAGTGCCCTGGTATGGAAAAAATTAATAAATAAATAATACGTTGTGACACTTAGGCAGCATCGTTCTTTACTTAGGCAGCGCACCAATGATTTATACAACAACTTTCTATATAAACCTTATATGCCCCCAGGGCATAGCTTACAACCCTTGCACTAAGGGCTCTGAGGGGGTTATCATCCAAAAAGACCTAATTTCCAGATTTTTCAACTACGTTGAACAAAATGGATATCTCAAAATTTTGATTGGATGTGTTGTGCGTAATGTGTTGTGGGAAAATGGTGTGCGTAAGAGGGGCGTTAGTCGCTATCCAATCACTTTCAACTATTAAAAAAGGCACTAACCCGTTAAATTTCAAATTGAATGAGCCCTTTTGAAGTTTCTATGACAACTTTTTCAATAAAACTTTATAGGCCCCCAGGGCATAATTTACAACCCTTGCACTGAGGGCTCTGAGGGGGGTTATCATCCTAAAAGACCTAATTTCCAGATTTTTCAACTACGTTGAACAAAACGGATATCTCAAAATTTTGATTGGATGTGTTTGGGAAAATGGTGGGCGTGAGAGGGGCTTTAGTCGCTATCCAATCACTTTCAACAATTAAAAAAGGTACTAGCCCATTCAATTTCCAATTGAATGAGCCCTTTTGAAATTTCTACGACAACGCTTTCAATAAAAACTTTATATGCCCCCCAGGGCATAACTTACAACCCTTGCCCGGAGGGCTGTGGGGGGAGGGGTTTTCATCCTTAAAGGCCTTTTCCAAAACTTTCAACTACGTTGAATAAAATGGCAATCTAAAAATTTTTTATTGGATGTGTTTGGGGAAAAGGTGGGCGTGAGAGGTGGGTTAGTTGCACTCAGATCACTTTCGACTATTGAAAAGGGTGCTAGCCCCCAAAAAAAACAATTGAATGAGCCCTTTTAAAGTTTCTACGCTTTAAATAAAAACCTTATATGCCCCCAGGGCATAACTTACAGCCCTTGCCCTGAGGGCTGTGCGGGCGGGGGGGGGAGGTTGTCATCCTTAAAGACCTAATTTCCAAAACTTTCAACTACGTTGAATAAAATGTCTATCTAAAATAGTGCTTGGATGTGTTGGGGAAAAGATTGGCATGAGAGGAGGGTTAGTTGCCCTCAAATCACTTTCGACTATTTCCAATCGAAAGAGTTCTTTTTCAAGTTTCTACGACAAAGATTTCAATAAAAACCTTATATACCCCCAGGGCATAACTTATAACCCTTTCCCTGAAGACTGTGGGGGGAGTGTCTGGCTCAAAGGTATAATTTCCTGAACTTTGAACTGCGTGGAACAAAATGGCTATCTCGAAATCTTTATTGGATGTGTCTGGGGAAATGGGGGGCGTGGAAGGGGTGTTAGTTGCTTTCAAATATTTTTCGACTATTAAAATGGGCACTAGCCATTTCAATTTTCAATCATATGAGCCCTTTTTGTAGTTTCTTCCACAGCGCGTTCTATAAAAATCTTATATACCCCCAGGGCATAATTTACAACCCTTGCCCTGAGGGATGTGGGTGGGTTGTCATCTTCAAAGACCTAATGTCCGTTCTATAAAACCTTATATGCCCCCACGGCATAACTTACAACCCTTGCCCCGAGAGTTTTTGGGGAGTGTCCTCCTCAAAAACATATTTTCTATCTGAAAATAAACTATGCTGAACAAAGAGGCTATCTCAAAATTCTGATTGGATATGTTTGGGGAAAAGGTGGGCATGAGAGGGGGGTTAGTTGCCCTCCAATCAATTTCGACTATTAAAAAGGGCACTAGCCCTTTGAATTTCCAATCGACTGAGCCTTTTTTGAAGTTTCTGCGACAACGTCTTCTATAAAAACCTTATATGTCCCCACGGCATAACTTACAACCTTTGCACTGAGGGCTCTGAGGGGGTTATCATCCTAAAAGACCTAATTTTCAGAACGTTCAACTATGTTGAACAAAATGGATATCTCAAAATTTTGATTGGATGTGTTTGGGAAAATGGTGGGCGTGAGAGGGGCGTTAGTCGCTATCCAATCACTTTCAACTATTAAAAAAGGGAACTAGCCCATTCAATTTCGAATTGAATAATCCTTTTTGACGTTTATACGACAATACTTTCAATATCAACCGTATATGCCCCCAGGGCAACACTTACAACCCGTGCCCTGAGGGCGGTGGGGGGCGGGGTTTCCATCCTTAAAGGCCTAATTTCCAAAACTTTCAACTACGTTGAATAAAATGGCAATCTAAAAAATTTTGATTGGATGTGTTTGGGGAAAAGGTGGGCGTGAGAGGTGGGTTAGTTGCACTCAAATCACTTTCGACTATTAAAAAGGGTGCTAGCCCTTTAAAATCCAATTTAATGAGCCCTTTTTTAGTTTCTACGCTTTAAATAAAAACCTTATAGGCCCCCAGGGCATAACTTACAACCCTTGCCCTGAGGGCTGTGGGGGCGGGAGGGGTTGTCCTCCTTAAAGACCTAATTTCCAAAAATTTCAACTACGTTGAATAAAATGGCTATCTAAAATATTGATTGGAAGTGTTGGGGAAAAGATGGGCGTGACACGAGGGTTAGTTGCCCTCAAATCACTTTCGACTATTAAAAAGGGCACTAGCCCTTTGAATTTCCAATCGAATGAGCACTTTTTTAAGTTTCTACGACAAAGATTTCAATAAAAACCTTATATACCCCCAGGGCATAACTTATAACCCTTTCCCTGAAGACTGTGGGGGGAGTGTCTGGCTCAAAGGTATAATTTCCTGAACTTTGAACTGCGTGGAACAAAATGGCTATCTCGAAATCTTTATTGGATGTGTTTGGGGAAATGGGGGGCGTGGAAGGGGTGTTAGTTGCTTTCCAATAACTTTCGACTATTAAAAAGGGCACTAGCCCTTTCAATTTCAATCGAATGAGCCCTTTTTGAAGTTTCTACGACAACTCTTTCTATAAGAACCTTATATGCCCCCAGGGCATAACTTACAACCCTTGCCCTGAGGGATGTGGGTGGGTTGTCATCTTCAAAGACCTAATGTCCGTTCTATAAAACCTTATATGCCCCCACGGCATAACTTACAACCCTTGCCCCAAGGGTTTTGGGGGAGAGTCCTCCTCAAAAACATATTTTCTATCTGAAAATCAACTACGCTGAACAAAGAGGCTATCTCAAAATTCTGATTGGATATGTTTGGGGAAAAGGTGGGCATGAGAGGGGGGTTAGTTGCCCTCCAATCAATTTCGACTATTAAAAAGGGCACTAGCTCTTTGAATTTCCAATCGAATGAGCCTTTTTTGAAGTTTCTATGACGTCTTCTATAAAAACCTTATATGTCCCCAGGGCATAACTTACAACCCTTACCCTGAAGGTTGTCGGGGAGTTTCCTCCTCAAAAACATCATTTCTATCGGGAAATCAACTACGCTGAACAACATGGCTATCTCAAAATTTTGATTGGATGTGTTTCGGGAAATGGTGGGCGGGGAAGGGGTGTTAGTTGCCTTCCAATCTCTTTTGACTATTAAAAAGGGCACAAAACACTCCAATTTCCAATTGAATGAGCCCTTTCCGAAGTTTCTACGACAACTTCTTTGATACGAAGTGCCCTGCTCTAAAGGAAAAAAAATAATAAATAATACATTGTGCCAACATTGTTGGCACATAAGCCCTCAGGGCATAAATTAAAACCCTTGCCCCGAGGGTTGTGGGGAGTGTCTTCCTCAAAAACATGTTTTCTATTTGAAAATCAACTACACTGAGCAAAATGGCTATCTCAAAATTTTGATTGGATGGGTTTGGGGGAATGATGGGCTTGGGGGGGGATAGGTGCCCTCCAATCACTTTCGACTATTAAAAAGGGCACTAGCCACTCCAATTTCCAATCGAATGAGCCGTTTTCGAAGTTTCTACGACAACTCCTTCGATACGAAGTGCTCGGGTATGGAGGGAAAAAAAAAATAAATACTACATTGTGTCAACTTCGTTCTTTACTTAGGCAGCGCTATTGCGCTGCCTATGATATTTACTCTAAATTTGTGAGTCGCGTCATGACTAGTGAAGGTCTCACTGACAGTTTCCTGACGTCCGCAAGTGTCCTTCAAGGATGCCTCTTGTCTCCACAGCTGTTCAACCTCTTCCTCACAGCAGTCTTATCCCTGGTGGAAACAACTTGCGGCGCATGTGTAGGGGGTGTTCAGACAGATAAGCTAGCTTCCACCAACGATATCGACGAAATGGCTGAAATACCCGATTATCTACAAACCATTGCTAGACTTCCTTAAAGCCACTAGTTCTCTTGGAATGATCATAAATGCATCAAAAACAAAGGCTATGTGCTGCTCACGAAAGACACAGGATACAATTAAGCCAGACCTGAAACTTAATGGAGAGAGTATCCAGTGGGTAAACGAGTTCCCTTACCTCGGTAGTTTGATCACCAGCAACAACAGTCACACAATAGACATTAAAAGACGTCTCGCCCTCGCGAGTTCCAGTTTCAAGTCCTTATGCCCATATGGCGAAGCAAGGATTTGTCTCTGCTGCTTAAGACACGACTTTTCGATACCTGATCATCCCCATTGCAATCTAGTCATGTGAAACATGGACGCTGAAGGTGGATGACAGTCGTCGACTTGCAGCATCTGAAACTAAGTGACTTCGCCGATCGCCGGGATCACTTACCTTGATAGAATCCCAAATGTTGAACTTCTAGAGCGCCTTAAAATACAACAGACAATTCTCATGAAGATCCAGCTCCAGCCACTTCGATGGCTCGGTTACGTACAATAGATGAGTCAGTCCCGTCTCCAGAAAATAAACTTCGAAGGCCAAATTCACGGTTCTCGTCCTCGTGGTTGTCCCCCAAAAAGGTCGAAGGAAAACTTAGTACCTCACCGCCTCTCGGACCTTTTTCCCCTAGAAAAAGACCGTAAAGCATACAAAAGGCACATCCACGTTATTACGAAGAAAGAGACCCCAAGATGACCTTCAAGGACGGACCGGACTTAAGTCAAGTCAGTTTCAACTGAAAGTGAGGAACAGATTCAAAACCTATATAAAAAGATTATTCTTTACACAAAGGGGGCTGTCTCCTCCTTACTCTTTACTGTGAAGTTTGGCTTTTTGTCCAAATTTTTTTCGAAAATTTGCAATTGGATAAAAAATATTTTTCAAAGAAACTAATAAACTTTTTTTTAATGAGCAGGGTATTGAGAAGGGGACAGTCCCCCTTATATACAGACTAATTTCAATTTGTTTTAAGTTTTAAACTTGCTTCTTACTTTAGTTGAAAACCTTTTCTATTTGTTTAATTACATTACATGAAACTGTAGGCTAAAGTTTTATGAATAAAATACTTTTGCTAAAGCAGAAAAACGATCAATATCTCAATAATATCTGTTTGGATTTGATGGGTAATCAAACAGTTTGTGGTAATGAACTGTGAGCAAGGAGCAACCCAGCGCAATAGTAATCCAAAACTCTATAATACGAAAATTTGATACCAATAGATATATCAAAAGAATTGGCTTATTATGCTGATTCCAAATATATAACTTTTTATTAAGTTTTGGCTTACCCATCAAAAGCTACGAGCCTGAGGAAAGTTGTCTGATTTTTGAAAAAAGGGGGAAAGACCCCCTAGAAGTCATAGAGTTTTAATGAAAGTCACATCTGCAAAAATGTGAATTTTGTTATTTTTGCCAGAAGAAAAATCACAGATGCGTGTTATTTTTATTTAATTTCTTCTAGTGGTGATTGTATCGACCCAGTGGGCCAAGAACTTTGGGAGAGGGCTCATTCTAATGGAAATGAAAATTCCTAGTGGCCTTTTTGAGTGACCAAAAAATTGGAGGGCAACTAGGTCCCCTTCCATGCCACTTTGTCCCGAGACCGTCAGATCAAAATTTTGCGATAGTTATTTTGTTCAGCATAGTTGAAAGGTTCAATAACTATGTCTCTGAAGATAAAACAACCCCCTACAGCCCCTGGGGAAAGGTTTTTAAGTTATCACATTTGCCTATTGGTTATGCATAGTATTTGTTATTGGGAAGTATGCATACATTTTTCGGGTGGGGAGGGGAGAACGAATTTTTTGCTGGGGGGATTTTGCACGGGGAGAATTTTCTATGGAGAGAAGTTTCCAGGGAGTGAACTTTTCAAGGAAAATTTTACAGTGGGAGAATTTGCCGGAATTTCTGTACAAAGTTACTTTATATGTCTTGCTTTCTCATTACCGATTCAATTTTATGGGTGGAGTTGTTAAAGGTAATTGACTGGGGTAAATTTTCGCCAGGATTGAACTGTCCAGAAGATATTTCTGTGGCGAGGGAGATTTTTCCATGGAGGTGGCGCCAGATATCCTAGCATTAATTAAAAAAAGGATCAGAAATTAAATTAAAAAAAACAAGTTTTTTCAACTGAAAGTAAGGAGCAAAATAGAAACTTAAAAAAACATAAATTATTATGAATATGAGGGGGGTTGCCCCCGCTTCAACACCTCACTCTTTAAGCTAAAGTTTAAATCTTGTCCCAATTCTTTAAAAACGACTCCTGAAACAAAAAGGTTGTTTAATTAAAACAATAAGTAACTTTTTTTTTAAAGTTCTGTTGAGCAATGCTGAAATGATGGATGGATATTTTTCAACAATATTGACAGTTTTGAACTTTGTTATCAAACACCAAAACATTTAATACCTTTAGTAATTTCTTAGACCACACTGCTTTTCCATTAAAAACAAAAAAAAATTTTTAAACACGAAAAACGGGTTTTAATTTTCTAACAAGCAGTTAACTAAAAAAAAATTAATTATGAAAAAAAGCTCCTAATTTTTTGGCCCCACATCCGGTAGCATTTATCAACGTAAAAAAAAAAAAATAAATAAATCAAAAAAAAAAACAACTTAAATTACATTACAATAAAACATACTAAACACATAAAGAGAACAAAAAGCAAACCCAAAAGAAAAATATAAATAAATAAGAACAAAAATCACATATTAATTAAACACTTCCATGCACTGAATGTCTTTCAACTGGCCTCCTCTCAGTATATAAATGGAAATATATTAAATAAACACTTCCATGTACTGAATGTCTATATTGATTATACTCGCCTCCTCCCAGTATATAAATTGAAATCTATCAAAAATGAAGAATATATTTATTCTTAGACCAAAACAATAACAGGTCAACTAACCCCCCGGTCCATAACCCTTAATTAAATATCACAAGGTCATCAACCATTTTATTAATTATAAATTGAATGGATTAGTTTTGTTGCAAGCTTAGCTGCAGTTCGTTTACTTTTCTCATCATTTAACCCATTCTGACCTTTGTTCGCAAGGTCATCTTTCGTTTCAGAAATATTATTAAAATCAGTATTGGTTGAATATCTTGCCTGCATTTTAATTAA
Organism: Artemia sp. Qi Xiang Cuo; assembly: GCF_049724085.1. Taxonomy (NCBI): domain Eukaryota; kingdom Metazoa; phylum Arthropoda; class Branchiopoda; order Anostraca; family Artemiidae; genus Artemia; species Artemia sp. Qi Xiang Cuo. The sequence goes on from NC_142810.1 coordinate 42,419,400, forward strand.
ACTATTATAAATTGAATTGATCCCAAATTCCAATTGATCCCAAATCTTTATAATTTTCCTCATCACAGTATTTTATTTGATCAAACAAAAATAGTAGATACGTCTGTAGGACTTTTACAAAGCTTCAGGGAAATTATAGAAATAAAAAAGATAATATATGGGGGTACTAGTATCAATAGAGATAAAGGGGACTTTGGGAGCAATTCAATTTATAATAGTTTAATTAAAATGCAGGCAAGATATTCAACCAATACTGATTTTAATAATATTTCTGAAACGAAAGATGACCTTGCGAACAAAGGTCAGAATGGGTTAAATGATGAGAAAAGTAAACGAACTGCAGCTAAGCTTGCAACAAAACGAATCCATTCAATTTATAATTCATAAAATGGTTGATGAACTTGTGAAATTTAATTAAGGGTTATGGACCGGGGGTTAGTTGACCTTTTATTGTTTTGGTCTAAGTATAAATATATTCTTCATTTTTGATAGATTTCAATTTATATACTGGGAGGAGGCGAGTAGAATCAATATAGACATTCAGTACATGGAAGTGTTTATTTAATATATTTCCATTTATATACTGAGAGGAGGCCAGTTGAAAGACATTCAGTGCATGGAAGTGTTTAATTAATTTGTGAGTTTTGTTCTTATTTATTTATATTTTTATTTAGGTTTTGATTTCTGTTCTCTTTATGTGTTTAGTATGTTTTATTGTAATGTAATTTAAGTTGTTTTTTTTTTGCTTTATTTATTTATTTTTTTTTTTCCGTTGAGAAAGGCTCCCGGATGTGGGGCCGAAATATTAGGAGCTTTTGTGAATAATTAATTTTTTTGTATTTCAAAGCTTTTTATAAAATTAAAACCCGTTTTTGGTGTTTAAAAATTTTTTTTTTTTTTTAATACCTTTAGACTCAGTGTTTGTAAAAAGTAATGCATTATTAAAGTATTCAAAGCAAAACATTAAAAGTAAGATTAAGAAAACAAAAAAAAATTATTTATATATTTTTAATTTAATTTTGAATACAAAACAACAATATATTTGACACCTTGATATTTCATAACTGTAAAAATTTAAATCTTTTTCAAAGTGACAACCAGATAAATACAATAACCCCTGGAAAAAAGTTAAATAAATGATAATAAAACACAAAAAAAAAAACACATCCATTCAGGGAAAAAATACAGAAATTCCCAGCCTTCCATTCAGAAAAAAACATTTCTGATTATAGTGGCTTCATATATCACTCATGGACACACCATAAACAGCTGATTCTTTGATTTAATGTCATCAATAGCCAGGCTCTTATACTTCTGTTACAGACAAGGGTTGTTATATACTTACAATTCATTGCTATGAAGAATTTGATTTTTTTTTTATTCTAACCTAATCATCTAGAAAAAAGTTTGTGGAAAATTGGAAAGGGGTCACTCAATCACAAATTAAAACTTACATTTTCCTTATTAAGGGTCAAAATCTATTGGCAGCCAGCCAACAAAGGGGCAACAGACATTTTTTCCATAGTTTTTCCCTATTATGCTCTCTTTCCTTTGGTTTTCTTATAATTATTTTATAGAGTCAAAAATTTCCAGGGGGGCATGCCCCCCTGCCCCTCCCAGCCAGCGCCCATGCCTGTAATGACTATTCTTTACTGGTCTAAAGCTGACACCACCACAAAATAGTAACTTTGGATACAGTATGCAAGATAGTTGGGTAAAACAAGCAGCATCAGCCTCTCAGCAAGACACTATTATGATGAATTTGGGATCACTGGGTAATTGAATAGAATGAGAAGTCCCACTCATATTTCCATGACTTATGGTTTCATCCCTTGTCAAGTCTGGATTTAAAGGATGCAGCAATGGACAGAATCACTGTTTCAGCTTGAAGACTACTCTAGTTGTAGACAGCATGCTTGGAGAAGAAATGATGCCACATTCATGAATTAACTGGGTGTTTTGACAGCTTATGTGAGTGACTTCTTGTATGTTTCTGGCTTTAATGTTTGGTAGAGAGATGGTTATTTGGTTAGGTCTTATACTTGTAGCCCAGCATCATGTCACCACTGTGGTGTCTGATAACTAGTGCTGGCAGCTGTGCATGCTCCAGTCTCTTGTTGTAAGGGAGATCATGTAGTCCAGCTATAGACTTTGTGGCATGCCTCTGAACTCCCTCAATTAGGTTAGTATCATTCTTAATGGAAGGGGAGGTGATATATGCACCTAAATGCAATATAGGCCTATCTATACCCTTATAGAGCCTTAGAAAGACTTTGCAGGAATGTTTAGTTATAGTACATTTAAGGACACCAGGACTTGAATTTGCTCTTGAGACTGCTTGTTGCTGGTGGCCAAGGGACTTTAGTTGTTCATCAATTAGTACTTCTAGATATTTTTCTTTGGGACTAGTCTTAAGCACTGAGTTTGATACTGAATTTGGATCAGACATGTTGTTCTGGCAACAAGGGCTATTGCTACTAAAGTAAACAATACTGTACTTTGATATGTTGAACTCAAGTAGTTAATCTTGTGCCCATGTTTGGATTTTCAGAAGGTCACACTGGCTTTGTTGATTAGCAGGTCCAAACAGCTTGGACTCATCTGCATAAAGAATGATATTATTTTTATTCTGATCACTATATTGTAAATATATAAAAGAAATATACTGAGACCAAAAATAGTGTCTTGGGGGACTCTGCTTACAACATCACATGCTCTGGAGAATACCTTCTCACCACTAGCTGAGAGGAGTTGAGCCTGTTGCATCTGACCTGTCAGAAAGTCAATGACCCAATTGCCTGTCTTTGTTGGGTATCAGCTGCCATAAGTTTTAACCTGAGGTGGTTGCACGGCATCTTGTCAAAGCCCTTGGCCAGATCCAATAGAATCAGGTCTACAGGGATTCCTTTACCCAAGCAATCAGTTATGGTGTCATGTGTCTCAAGGAGATTGGTCTCAACAGATTTCCCTGGTTGAAAGTCATGCTGGTGAGGTAATAGAATATTATTAATGAAGAGATATGCCAGAATTTTAGCAATCATAATCTGCTAAAGTGTTTAAGCCATGTCTGAAGTACTCTGAAGCACCTTTCTTGAATATTGGGGTGACATGGGGTCAACTTCCAGTCTATGGGTACCTTTCTTGATTAAAGGGGCACTTGAAATATATTACACAGTGGTAGTGAAATTTCCTTGCCAAGCTCCTTCAGTAGTTTTGGATGCAAGATATCAGGGCCAGCAGACTTGCTGATGTATAGCACTTCAAGTTGTTTTTGGATAGCAGGAGGTGAGAGTTGAATAGGTGGCATTGGCTTCAGGATGTCAGAGGATAGGCTACAAGCAAGAGGACCATCTGATTTATTGATAAAAACTTATGAAAATTACTTTTTGAGAAGTTTAGCAATATCCTTAAAGCTAGTTACATCCCTGCCATTTACCATACAGTGTTTTTACTGACCATCTGCTGTGGTCTATACTGAATACATACTTCCTAAACAGGATGAATAATTTATATTCTGCAGCTGGTCTTTATCACAAAAAATTATAGTTAATCATTCCTAAGAGCAGTTAACTCTATCCCTACCCCCCCCCCCCCCTAGCATGAAAAAATACAGCCCAAAATTATGTTTTTTCTACGGATTTTGACATACATCACTCCTTTGCTTTAACTTAGGCTAATACCTATAAATTGAAGTAACATTGACAAATCAAGAAGCAGACATAGAAAATATATAATTTGAGTTAAATATTAGCATGTTAGGGAGGAAAGGGGGTAAATTGAAGTTTGTTTAGGGATGATTAATTATAATTTTGTAAAATATCACTAATGGGGGGGGGCAGTAATGTAAAGTATCCTAATGAGGGAAGACCTAATGCTAAGTTATCCTTGAATTGTGTAGGAAGAGGTTGTAAGAAAGAAATCAAAGAACATTTTGAGATTTTTGGGAGGGCCAAAAACGGAAGCTTTGAATAAAATGAGATTGAGGTGGATGTGCACAGCTGTGTTGGTCTCAGGCAGCTTGATGCTGCAATGAGTTGTTGTTAGATAGAAAATATAACAACCCTTTTCCTATCCTGGAAAAAAGGTTGTGATAGATAAAGCCAATCTTGAAATAATCAACAACAGAGACGGCACTAGAATTACTGTTATTCTTCTTTAGAATCCTAAATTGATTGTCCTAGTATTACCATGAGATGACAAGTTTGAATGTTGGAGCATGAGACAAGCATTGTTGCTAACGCCTCAAAACAAAATGAACCACAAATAGCATGGAATATGACGCAAGATTAAAATATTGTACCATTTCGCAAAATTTTTCCCGGGTTTTACGATTTGCCGAACACACGGATCGTCTGTGACGTACAGTACTATCAATGAAAAGTTTGCATAAGAAATTTTAAGAAAGATAATTTATTAAACTACATTGGCCTGACATAACATAAAGAAAGAAAAATGAGCAAAAATGGGGTTTTTAAAGGCCAAATGAAAATACTGAAAACACAGAACAAAGCGAATATTTTTTTGGATTTTGTGCAAATCACGGATATTGGCGAATAACTCGCTTTTATGGTTGTTAGGTATTTGGTTTTACTTCTTATAACTTTTAGCTTTTTTGAATTTTATTCTTCTTTTAAGAGTTTGGTTTTTTCTTTGGTTTTTTGGTTCTTTTTACATTGATTTTCCACGCTTGTTTTTTGTTGTTTTTTTCTTTGCACTTTCCTTGGATACATTATTTCGTTTTGCACTGAAGAAGAGAGGCATTTGTCCTCTCGATATATTCGCTTGGTTGTGTTTTTTTTCAGTATTTTCATTTGGCCTTTAAAAACCCAATTTTTGCTAGTTTTTCTTTCTTTATGAGACATTTTCGTTCACTTTCTCTCTCCATTCCTTTGTTTTTCTTTCTCCTCTAATGCAGTACATTACTCCTGACAGTACTTGAAGAAATTGTTCGGAGTAACATATATTACTATAGAAACAATTGGCTACAGGCCAACAAAAGTCGTTTCGGCCATTTACGACCATTTATAGCACCGCTTGAAATTGATCCAAAATGAAGATTGTAATACAAATCAGGGGCTAAAATTGAATTTTAACCTTGTATTCTTACAGCATATTGCCGAAAAGCAGTTGCTGAGACCTGATTTTCCATTTAATAGTTTGCATAAAAATCCCCCTTTTCCCTTTTTTGAAGATCTCGATAGAGGGGAGGATCCTTCCTGTAACCCTATCCTAATATAAGCTACCGACTACAAACAATACAGAAAAGAAATTCTTTTTAAATTTAGACTGATTAAAGAAATAACTTTGGGGCCTATGGTCTGGTCTAACACGTACTGGAGATTGTAATGTTGAAACAATATTTTCTCAAAAATGCCTTTAAAAGATACTCCTCTAAGGGGGGGGTGGGGTTTCGTTGATTCTTTTTCTAAGATTCCAAGAGCTAAGATTCCAGTTGGAATTTTGAATGTGCTTAGGTGCTGTAAGCTTTTATGGTCCGAACGCAACTTATATTTTTGACCCACTAAATAATGTCTAAATTAGTCTAAATGGTAAATTATAGATAGTAGCTCCAATTGCGTTGCAGAATAACTGCTTTCGCCTTTCGATAGAGTTCTACTTGAATAGCATATGACTTTTTCTATATACTGAGGGGGTTTTTGTAACGGATCGAGGTAGTTTTCTACGGGGATTAATTGGGAAAGGATTGCACCGATGCCCAGAGCTGAGGCGTCAGCGGTGACTACAAATTGTCCTTTTTCAAAATCAGGCAGCGACAATACTGGTTCAGAAGTAAGCGCTTTCTTAAGAGTGTCTAGGGAAGTTTGAGCTTCCTGCGACCAGGTAATATTTTGGGGGGTCCCTATAGTCAGATCCGTCAAAGGTTTTGCAGTTTGGGCGTAGTTACGTATAAATTTCCTAAAATAGCTTGTTAAACCAAGAATGGCTCACAATTGTCTTATAGTTTTAGGAGGTTTGAGTTTTTCTACACATTTTATTTTCTCAGGGTCCGGTGATATTTGGCCTCGAGCCGCTATCATTCCCAAGAAATTTCATTTGGATTGAAGTAAATTTAATTCTTGGGGTCTACATTTTAGATTGTCCTCTCTGAACTCTTTAAAAACTTTGGTTATTGACTTTAAATGATCCCCTGGGGTTTCTCCTACACAAATCACATCATCCACAAGATGAATAATATTCTCTACACCTCGTAATAAATGTAACAGAGGTCTACATAGTGCACTCGAACTAGTTTTAAGTCCGAAGGGTACTCTTAAATATTCATAAGAGCCACACTCTTTCGTAGAAAACGCCGTTTTATAAACGTCATTGTCTGCTATCTTAACTTGATGATAACCTTGTGTTTGGTCGAGAGATGTAAAAATTTTATTTTTGGTTGAGATGGAGTCTAGGATTTCATCAATTCGGGGCAGGGGAAACTTGTCACTGACTACCTGCTTGTTTAAGGCTCTATAGTCTACAACAAGCCTAAGGTCCTTTTTATTTTTTGACACTAGTATAACAGGGGCTGAATACGGGCTTATGCTTCGGCGTATAATATTATTTCTTTCTAATTCGCGGATTTTATTTTTTAACCAATTTTTGTAGGGATGAGGGATGCGATAGGGATGTTTAGCTACAGGCAACCCTGTAGTTTGGATAGAATGTTCATAGAACGGTATCAATCCAATGTCTTCTTCACAAGTGGAAAATATATCTATAAAATTCCAGAGCAATTCACATAATTTTTCTCTTAATTCAGTATCTTGGATATGATCTAATTTAAATTTTTCCAAAAATTGGGGTCTTGTTAGTGGGTACCTATTCCTTGGATTACTAACACCAATGCTATTAACTAAGCTTTTCTTGGAGTTTTTCTATCCATTCAGCTCGCACTCGGAAATCACTTGTATTTCAACGAGGCACGTTCCCTTTTTTAATGTAATCGTATCATTTTCATGTATATTAGTCAACCAAATAAAACCTTCTCCTTTCTCATATAAAATGATATGTTCTTCACAAAATAGATTTTCGGGGATTTTTCCACACGGGGATGCAAACCAAATTTCGGAGTTGTCGTTTACGGGGGTGACCATTTTGGAGATTTGAACTCTTTGCATTGTTTTTGGGAGGATCTTTGTTTTACGCACCGCGAATCCATAATATTTTTCTTCCGAGTCTTTTTCTATTAAGTTAAGATTGGCGCTTGGTTGCGTCAAATCTTGCGCTTGTGGGGTTGGCTGTAAGGGGACAGCATTGAGATTTATTATCTCGTTCCATCATTCTGCTATTTTCTTTATTTCTGTCTGCCTATACTCCTGCATTTTCCCTATATTTGTTTTTATTGACTAGATCCATTTGCTGCTTGAGTTTCTCCTACAAGACGAGAAACGGGGTACAAAAGACTTTATTCTATTCACTGTTGCTTCCCCTTTCTTCACGCGTCGGAGAATAGGATTGGATGGATATACGAGTCTGTGATTCGCTATATCTAATAACACTTTATTAGATTTTAAAAAATTAGCACCGATTATAGCCTCATATGAGAAATTCTTGCATATTATGAAGTTGGTAGGAAAGATTCTATTATCTTTTTTCATATCTAGGCATATGGAGCCTGTTTCTTCCAGTCTATGCCCTGTGACGCTAGTTAAACTGGGAATATTAAAATTTTTCCGTCGCTCAATATATACTGGTAATCTATTAAATACATTCGAGTTTATTATGTTAACTGATGCACCGGAATCTATTAGCACTTTGAAATTAATACTTGCAACACCAAAATTATTTAATATAGGTAATATGTCATTATTATCGCTTAAAGAAGGTACAACTACTGGAAGGGACCTATAAAAAATACTGGCCTCCAGGGTCCCGATTAATTTTCTTGGGGACCTGATTCGTTTCCCTGTGCATTTATTTGATAGGTTGGTGTTTGACATTGGGGCTCGGTGGGAACTTCCCTAGCAAGTTGATTGACACTTCCCTAGCAAGTTGGGGCCGAATACGGGCTTATGCTTGGGCGTATAATATTGTTTCTTTCTAATTAGCGGATTTTATTTTTTAACCAATTTTTGTAGGGATGAGGGATGCGATAGGGTTGTTTAGCTACAGGCAGCGCTGTAGTTTGGATAGAATGTTCATAGAACGGTATCAATCCAATGTCTTCTTCACAAGTGGAAAATATATCTATAAAATTCCAGAGCAATTCACATAATTTTTCTCTTAATTCAGTATCTTGGATATTATCTAATTTAAATTTTTCCAAAAATTGGGGTCTTGTTAGTGGGTACCTATTCCTTGGATTGCTAACACCAATGCTATTAACTAAGCTTTTCTTGGAGTTTTTCCATTCGTTCAGCTCGCACTCGGAAATCACTTGTATTTCAACGAGGCACGTTCCCTTTTTTAATGTAATCGTATCATTTTCATGTATATTAGTCAACCAAATAAAACCTTCTCCTTTCTCATATAAAATGATCTGTTCTTAACGAAATAGATTTTCGGGGAATTCTCCACACGGGGATGCAAACCAAATTTCGGAGTTGTCGTTTACGGGGGTGACCATTTGGGAGATTTGAACTCTTTGCATTGTTTTTGGGAGGATCTTTGTTTTACGCACCGCGAATCCATAATATTTTTCTTCCGAGTCTTTTTCTATTAAGTTAAGATTGGCACTTGGTTGTGTCAGATCTTCCGCTTGTGGGGTTGGCTGTAAGGGGACAGTATTGAGATTTATTATCTCGTTCCATAATTCTGCTATTTTCTTTATTTCTGTCTGCCTATACTCCTGCATTTTCCCTATTTTTGTTTTTATTGACTCGATCTATTTGCTGCTTGAGTTTCTCCTACAAGACGAGAAACGGTGTACAAAAGATTTTATTCTATTCACTGTTGCTTCCCTTTTCTTCACACGTCGGAGAATAGGATTGGATGGATACACGAGTCTGTGATTCGCTGTATCTAACAATACTTTATTAGATTTTAAAAAATTAGCACCGATTATAGCCTCATATGAGAAATTCTTGCATATTATGAAGTTGGTAGGAAAGATTCTATTATCTTTTGTCACAGCTAGGCGTATGGAGCCTATTTCTTCCAGTTTACGTCCTGTGACGCAACTTTAATTAGAAATCTTAAAAATGTTTCTTCGATCAATATATAAATGTAATCTTTTGAATACATTCGAGTTTATCATGTTAACTGATGCACCATAATCTATTAGCGCTTTGAAATTAATATTTGAAACACCAAAATCATTTAATATAGGTAATATATCATTATTATCACTTAGAGAAGGTACAATTACTGAAAGGGACCTATAAAAATTACTGGCCTCCAGTGTCACGGTTAATTTTTTTGGGGGCCTGATTTGTTTCCCTGTGCGCTTATTTGATAGGTTGGTGTTTGACATTGGGGCTCGGTGGGAACTTCCCTAGCAAGTTGATTGACACTTGATTGTCTTGGTTGCCACGTATTGTTGCGTGGGTTGGAATTTCTTGTGCCGTCGGCTCGCGGCATTTGTTCATTTTGCATTGACGAAAAATTTCTACCCGTCGGATAAAAATATCTTCTGTCATCATTTGTATTCCTGCTAAATCTAGTAGGATAAACTATCCGTGAATTGAATTGGTGCATGTTTTGTCGCGTATTTAGATTGGGGAACCGATAATTATTTTGTCGCTTGGGGGAAGGGTTTGCGTATTCCAATCCAGGTTTGTAGGGGTTGCAGAACGATGGGAGGCGTGGGGGGTTACTTCTATAACTTCCTGACCCATTGGCAGTTAAGTTTGTTCTTCCGAACAAACGGTTATTAAAACTGGGGGTTGTTGGTGTATAGTGGTTTCTGGTACGGCATTCCCTGGAAATATGCCCTTGTTTATTACATGCGTAGCATATAATTGGGGGGTTATTTGCGTAGTTTGCCGTGTTTGTGGTTATGAAACGTACCATTATTTGCCTGGTAGGGGTTGAAGATCTATTTTGGTTTGGTTTTGGTGAATTATCTCTCGAGAATAATGTGGGTGAAATTCCTCGTGATCGTCCCGGAGTTGATTCTCCCACGTTGTTAATTCTTAACTTATTGTGATTTGCTACAATCTAATCAATTTTAACCATTATCTGTACCTCTTGAACTGCCAGCTCTAATGTTTTAATATTTTTTGATACTAAAATTAGGTGCAGTTTGGGGTTTAATCCTTGCATGAAAGCATTTAGTACAATTTTACCATATAAAGGACTAGATTCTTTCCCGTATTTAGCCTCTATGGATACCATTCGAAACATATAGTTCCGTGCTTTAATTTGTGTGTTGAACTGGTTTCAACAAATCTTTCTTGGAACGCTTTTAGCAATTTTTCTATGGAGTTTATTGGAAGGTTGTTATCTTCCCCTATGGTGTTCTCTATTTGGTTTAAAAATATTAATACTTGCCCTTTTAGTCTCATTAACAACATGCCTACTAATGATTTTAAGTCCGTTTTAGTTACTTCTACAAATTGGTTTAATTGGATACTAAATTCATCTACGTCTGAGTCTCTGTTATATGAAGGGAAGGGATTTTGAAATTTCCACTGTTTTGGCAATAAGTTTTTGTTTTAGCAATTGTTCGTTTGGATCTAATTACATATTGGCTAGTTTTTTTTTAAACAATAATTAAAATTCGGTACTGGTTTTTTTATATATAACTTAAATTTGACACTTCCAAATTTTCTGTTATCTTATGAGGGGATTCTATATATATTTTTCTTAGGGAGTATACTTTTTTATTACTTTCTGAAGGGGACTTAAGCCTACAATATATTGCACTTCAAATACTGCACAAAATATTGCACTTTCTCTATGCGTAATATTTCTCAATAATTTGTTTTTTGTAGAAAATTTTGTCCTTGTGTTTTGCTCCTTTAAACAGCGCCGCACCAATTCTAATGGGGGGGGGGTTTCGTTTATTATTTTTCATATATTTTAATAAGGGGATTTTGTTTACTAGTTATTTTATTATATCATTATTAGGTAGTATTCTTTATATCTTGCTTATATTTTATACCTTAGTTTGCGGGGGAGCTTCGTGTAGCGGGGGATTAAAATAGTGAATCAAACGGGGAGCATATATTAATGGTCATACTGAGTCGAAATCAGATCGAAAGGATTCAGGTTCCTTGGGGAGCGGTTGGAGCCACAAGGACTAATTATCTTGAGAAATACTAATATAAAGATACAAAATTAAGAAAGTAATGTATTTATTGTTACTCACATTAGCGGTACAAAGCTGTTTCAGGAAAATCAATATTATATGAATAACACTTCACAGTCATAGACACTAGGGCAATGTTATAGACTGGGGCATATACAATGCAGTAGTTCGATCACTTACATTATAATTGTTCTTATAGAATCACTGTAAACTTGTTCTAAAAACTCTTTCTAGACTCCTCATAGACTGCTGATAGACTTGTGCAAAATTGCTAAGTTCTAAGCAATTATACCCTCCGATTTCGCCGGGGGTTACATTCAGGCGTTGCTAAAACACGTGTTACATTGATCCTATTGGTTCATGGTATCTCCTATATTACTATTGGACAGGGATACACCAATAGGTTACTTGAATTTTGATACGATTTATAACTTTAAGACTTCACTTAGGAATTTTTCTCGACAAAACAAAGTTTTACTTTGTAATTTTTTTGCTACTGATATGTCACTAGATTCCAGATGGCTTATAATTTATCACTGTGAAATTTGTTAAGGAACAATACAATTTAGTTACATTGGAATACATAGTCCTAAACTTGGTTTTCAGAACAATGCAAATAGACTGCGCGAAAATACTTTTGTATCTCTAGTGACTATTTTTTGTATGATAAATTCTACCTTCTCTTGATAGTTTGGGAATTCAAGCTCTTAAGATTTAAATCCTATTGTTGGTTACCTGTCATGTAAGATTTGGTCACACTGATATTTATTGCATACTTTGGCGACGCAGAGGCGGATTTGTTTATTGCTATTACATTTTCCGTGGGAAAGATTTTTACAAAGTTCGTCTGTATAATGTGCATTTGTTTTGCTGCTTTTTAAATTGAACGCTCAAGCCTTACTCGATCTGTAGGTTACTTGAATTTTTAGGTTCATATTTTGGGTGATTTTATTTTACTTGAGTAACTTTAACTGGAAAATTTTGAGGTTTTGAATTTTGACCCCGTCACACATCATCCTTCCCATTCTTAACGATGTCCTCATCGTTGTGTCACTACTACTCTCTCTACTTTTTGAATTCTGATTTCGCTTCATCATTGTAAAAAAATTTAAACTCGGTACATATTATTTGAATTAACTCAGCTTTAGTAAGATGTTAATTTTTTTTTATTTTCCCGATTGTTTTATGTGACTACATATATGAAGACATTACTTAAAGGTCCATCACCTATTCACTCTATTTGGCGAAAGGGCCAAAAAGTTTCTGTTGACTAACGCATTCGGTTATATGATTAAGTATACAATTATTACTTTCCTCCACCTAATACTAAAATAACCTTCACCTGATATGCTAATAATTCTACATGGTTTTCATTAATTAAGTTCTGCCTTTGCAATTATTCTACTACCTGACATGGTACACATTCACTGCTTCTAATACTGGACTATACTTCCACCTGACGCTATATTGATACGATAAGTAACTGACTTCAAGGGCACTGATATGTATGGATTCAAATAATTTGCAAGAAAAAAGTTTGACACATTGATAGATTTAAACTTAATGTCTGATTGCAACACTGGGGTAATGTAGCTTGCACTTGTTTTCATCTGTTTTATGAAAAGTTTCTCAATATTCACTAAAGTTACAAGTTAGATCCATAAGACTTCACACTTACTTCATCATTCTACGTGGCTATAATACTCACATACGTGGTCACTTTACTTTGCGCTTCCGTTGAATTTATTACTGGGTTTGCTAATTGTTTATGGTTTGTCTTCGTGGTGTTTCACTTTTTGCCACTCGTTCCTTGGGGTAAATGTTTATGTTGTCCATAAGTATGACTACTTGCACAAAATTGTCCGTGCGTGGTTTTTCACGTCATATACGAGGGGTTGATGTTACAGATTCGTTGAAATGTTTCCTGGGTACATAATCCTTTGGGAATTAATTACATGAAATGGGTATCTTGATCGCTGGACTGGGTGACTCTTCTTGGGCACTTCTATTCTCTGGAAAATTTTACACTCGTACAGTCTATGTTTTTCGTAGATTGTTCACGTTTAGTCCTTCTTTTATTTGAATAAAGGCTGTGTTGCGATGTATAGGGGTAATAATCGTTGTATCAAAACTTGGTCTCAGAATTTATGTTTGACGCATTGTCTTTAATTCTTGTTTTAAGTATACACCATCGTTGAGGGCTTAGTCATAGGGATTATGGTTAAGATCACTTGGTTTTGGTCTCTTCTCTGACACTTTATTTTGGGAAAGTTTGCACGTACAGTTTATATTTCCCGCAAAATTGATTGTGTTAGGTTCTTCTTCACTGGAAGATGGTTTGGTTTTGTGACATCTAATAATGATTGGATAGGGTCAAAACTTGAACTTGGGATCTTGGTTCAACATATTGTCTCTGATTTGGAGCTTAAGATATATAATCTTTGAGGGATTGGCTCCAGGGTATTCTTTGTCCTTAGGATTTAATGTTTGGGACCTTGCCGTCTAAGGGTAGTTATCGACAGATTTTATGCAGTTTTACGACATGACTGGTCGGTGTGGTTCTCAAGGTAATCATTAATTTAGATATATGTCTATATATGGGGTTCTCGGTTTGGCGATAATGGTTACGGTAGTGTTACCTGGTACTAGGCTTGGGTGACTTGTATTGTCATCCGGGTATTGTCTTCAGGGGTTTCCTTGGCGCGTGCTGGTACACCAATAATTAATTTGCACTGATTACTCTGCTTCCTGGAATATAACTATCTAGGCAGAATCATATGCTCTTTATAATTACATAAGTTAAAACACATACAGCAATAATACACAATTTACAAAATATTATACGGGGACTATTGTTTGAAATAATAGTCGTGATTAGTCATACTAATAATATCAATTTAATATGGGTACGGTTAAACTCAAAGATAAAACGAAATAAAGCAATCTTCATGCTTTTACATGCATATTGCAGCAACACTAGGTTACTACGATATAAGCTAGGTAATCATAAGAAAAATGATTGTGTCTAAGAAAAATAACACTATATGAGATTTTCAAGATTTAGTGATTATATGTATACATGTATATATGTGCATTTGGCATATGTTCAATATTCAATACATTTTCAAATGTTATTCAACACTCATCTACCTTAGCATTTACTTTTTTTTATTACATAACTACATGCAAGGTAGGTTACATGGTTTTATGAGAAGTCTCGATTTACTATAAATTTTCAAGTCTTTACTGTTTACGCGCGTCCATGCTGCTTAAGAAATACATCTTTGCAGCTGCATGGGCTTATGCAAACAATAAGTAGAGATTTGGGACTGGACATGGCACGAATGAAAACCTCTACTCCCATTCGCTCGATCATGTCCTCCCTTACTATTTTTTGGCTTAAGGGTTATCAGGGAGTTCCGGGTTTAGGTTTTGCATCTCACTCGACTCGACGTGATCTGTCTTTGCTCTTTTTCTACGTGTTATCATGATTTTTCCGTAATTCAGGTTCAATAACATTTTTATAGTCAGAGAGATCATGAATACGAATCCTACCGTCAGGAGGATATTCCACCAAACATTGGTTGAGAAAAGTCCGTATATACTTTCTAAATACGTCAATCTTTGGTCTTCATTAGTAAATGGGGGAATTTGAGAGTCTAAGACATCTTTTATTTTTGTTAGTGGTAAGGCTCCTTTGCCATTCTCTATTTTTGACCATATTGAGGCTTTTACTTCTTCGTTTTCGATATTGGGAATTGTATGCGATAAATTGACTGGTTTGAAATTGACCACCTTGGGGCTTATTATATTCGTGCTTGTGGTAATCAGTGGTGTTTGCACCGTGGCTTCTTTGGTTACCAATCGACATCCTTGTTTTATGGTTATTGTTCCCACATCTTGTAATTATAGTTCAGTTCTTTAGCTTGGATCGATTGTTTCTGTGTTATTATAAGACGTGATAGTCCCAACTGTTTCTTTTGGAACAGAAAATAGCCACAGGTCATTTCTAAGATGAGTAAATATTTCTCGTTTTGTACTGCCTACTAGCGCTTCGCATGAATTGGGAATTTCTTCTTGTTGTTGTCTCTTTTAAAAATATATCTAACATACAGGATCCGGGTTTTACGTTATAAATAGGCAGGGTTAGTTGACATACCAGGTTTTTGAATGCTACACATTCCTTAAGGTCCTGTGGATTTGCTAAGGCGTATTTCCTTCTATCTTGATCTACTAAGTAAGTATTCCGCTTCGGGGGTGATAGTCATGAATGAATTAGTTCTACCTATATTGGCTGGAAACGTAGAAATTTTATGCAAGTCATATATGGATTATTGATTTATTAATGGAATTGTTATTACTGCAAATAGTTGTTCATTTATTTCCGTGATGTGAACCTTTAGCTTGGTGTAGTAGTGGAATAGGTTTGCTACTTCTTGTTCTGTTGGTAGATGTAGGCCGACCGTTAGATGTGTTTTTATTTCGTCCAGAATATTTTTTAGGTTTGAGGGATCCACCAGGTCATATGACATGGTTCCTCCAGTAAGGGCAAATAGTGCAAATACAAAGTTGCTAACGTCAGTTGCTAGGTTAGGTAATGACATTCTTACTGTGTCTAGTGATACCATGATGAGGCTCGAATCAGAAATCACACGATCTACTTCATTCTTTAAATAATTCATTATGTTTACTGTCTTTGATATTTTCTTTGAAATTGCGTCAATTTTGTCTCTCTGATAATTGGCTATACTGGCTTGTATTTTTTGGACATGTAAGGTCACGTTCATGGCATTATTTAGATTTTTCACGTTTTCCCTTAGGATATCCAGGTCTTCTTCAGTCGATAGCCCAAATAAGCGTGAGGCTATTTCTCCTACGATTGGTATTAGACTAGCTGATCTGCAGTATTTGCTTTTTCGAAAAAATACTTCGAAGATCCTTGTGGTACTTTGCTTTAACTTTTGTATTTCGGTATTGAACAATTCAAATAGTGCCTGTAGTCTCTGTCTATACAATATTAAGAAGGATTGGTGAATCGATACTCTTAGGGCGTTTTTCTCATTTAGCTCTGGTAACGATTCGACTTAGTTTTTGGCTGGTTCGTCGGCCATGGCCAATCTGGCACATGTATATTTGCCGTCAATTGTCCAGCATTTCTCGGGTACGTATTTTTCTTTCTTTTTATTTTCAGAAAATTTCCTTATGCTATCCGAATGGTGTCCTTGAACTAATATAGTTTGAGTCTCGGTATGCAATACTGGGAGTCTTGCCCTTAAATTTATATACATTTTGCCGAAGGAGTTGGTCTCTGTAAATATTGGTCCTGTGGACCATGACCATTTTGTGAACGTCGTTGGTTTCAAATGCGTTATGGTAATTAATTTTTCTTGGGACAGTTCATTGAGTTTGATTAACTCTGGACTTGCATTGGTTGTGATATCCGTTAGTGAGGGCTGTATTTCCTCTGTTCTTGTCTCGAGTTTGGGCGTGGTTGTCGCGGTACTTTTCTTTCTTTGTGGCATGTCTATATTTTTCTTTATTTCTTTTGGTGATACTTTCTTAGTAACGTTGCTCGCAGTATGGTCTTGCCATAGTTGTTTAAGGTATGTCCATATAATTGGCAATTCATTTAGCATGGCGTAATTTCCATCATAGAGTTTATTTTTCTTGGAAGTTGTCAGAGAGGAACTTGTGGTATATTTTGTCGTAGTATGTTCGCTTATGGAACCGTCCAGATTACTTAATGCTCTTTTCCTTCTGTTTTCTCTGTTCTTAGTTCCTAGAGCCTTATCAATCTCTGCCATTTTCTTGTCAAAATTATCTATTAGGAATTTCGATTTTAGTTTAGGAATAATGGGGGGCAGATCTCCTGTATTTTCTTTGTTGTGCATGTCTTTCGTTGTCTGCAGGCTCTTGTCCTATTTTAAGAATTGGTATATAGAGTCCTTTAGTTCATTAGTATTCTTTTCTAGTCTCATTACTTATTTAACAGGGTTTCAAACGGTTTGGGATCCAGTTTCATAGATATTTTCCAGGCATTGTGACTTGCAAGTAACGAATTCTCATGCTTGAACATTATTCGATGCTTTACAATATCTTGGGCTATAGTTTTGGCAACAAAGATTATCATGAAATTTGTTAGCCATATCCTTTTTTTGATGTTTCTGGAATTAATATTTCATTAAACATAATATAGGGAGATTTGTTATGATGGATAATCGAATGAGAATTTAGATTCCTGTTATATGGGATTTTCTTTTCTTTTTTTTCCGGGAAGGAAACAAGGCGAGATTAATATTCATGGTCATAGACTTTGTTGATTGCTTATGGTAAGCATACGGCTGATTCTTAGGCTGGGGGATAGTTATTTTAATTGATTTCACATACAAATTTTTCTTATAACGTAAAGGGTGCGTGGGTTGACTTTAATTTACGTCATACCAAATTATTTCAATAGACACGTTTTTCTTCATTTTTTGGTTGCTTTTGATTTATAGGTTTTTATTCTTTTAAATATAATTTCTTTTCTTTTCGCTGTATATATTACGCTTTTTGGATTATACAGATATTGTTTGTAGTATTTTATTTCTTGGAGGGGGTCATGTTGACCTTGATATTTTACGCAATTTGGATTTCCCTCAATTTTGTAAACTAATTTTTGTTTTCTACATTTGTCAAGAAGCAATAAATCTGTCTGACATGGACCTTTAACGTACCAGTACCAGTACCAGTACTAATTGCTCATTTTATAACTAGAAAGTTCAGGGTATCAGTTATAATAGTATACGCCCCTGTAGAACCGACTGACGGAGACACTGGTGACTCAGATGAAGTTTACTTACAGTTACACGAGCAAATAGACAAGGTCTCAGGTAGAAATATGACATTATTACTCGGAGATTTTAAAGCCCAGGTTGGTAGAAATAGGGATAGTTGGTATCCCAGCCTAGGTAAATTTGGTGTAGGAATAGAAAACAGTAATGAATACAGACTTTTGCAACTTTGTAGATATAACCAATACGGTGTTTGGTCATAAAATGGCTCATAAGTTAACAGGGTATTCATATGATGGTAAGACAGCAAGCCTTATTGATTATGTTATAGTAAACCGAAGACTGGCAGGATCAATACAAGATACTAGGGTATATAGAGGGCTGTTGTTAATGTTAAAAGTAAAGATCACCATCTAGTAGTGTCTAGGGTTAATTTAAAGCTGAAGTTGAGGAAGGGTAACCACTTACCGGAAAGCTATTACGTTGGTAGACTCAAAGATGAGAATTTGAGTGGAACTTTCCTGGAATAGTTGAATACTTAAATGGGGAGTCTAAAACTTGACAATGTAGAAGATGGATGGAATAATTTTAGGAAAATAATTTGTGAAGTTACTAAAGGTGCATTAGGGAAGAAAGCTAGAACTGCAGCTAAGAATATTAGTGAAAAAGCTTTATGTTTAATAGAAAGGAGAAACGACTTGTACAAGAATTATCTGAGTGATTGATCGTATGAAAACAAAAGAAATGAAAAGAAAGTGGAGAAAGCATTAAAATATGAACTAAGGAGGTGTGCAGTGGAGGCCATGGATAAAATTGCCGAGGATCTGGAAGATGCAGCTAGACGGCATAATAGTAAAATATTGTACTGGCACGTTAACAAATCGAGAGGGAGTAGTCAATCCGGACTTGTCGCAGTTAAAGATAGGAAATTTCAAATTCAAATTAATTTATTTAGCATAAAAAAAATACAAACAAATTTACAGCGGCCATCTACAAAAACCCGAAGGTTTGTTTACGATGGCTGCAAATCCATTATTACAAAGCTCTACGTCCACATAAAAACTATCTCTTTACGGGGAAAAATCAGCACTTGAACTAAATCAACATAAAGAACATCTCCTACTCTAAAAGGATTACACTCTAGAAATTGCAAGTGAGAAATATCACATATCATCCTTAAAATATCCACTCAAAAAAAAAAAATGAGATACATCTAACTAAATCAACTATTACAAAATCAATAAGTATCAGCTAGGCTATAGAGCCGACTCCGTGTGATTTGGCTGAGTAATTTCGCAAAAATGCGACCATTATCTGTCCAAACAATTTTCAAACCAAACATTAATCAAATTCAAAAATCTAATCATTCAGATTATAGCCCAAAAGGTAACGCTTCAATCTACTCTTGAGCTGGCTTACATTATCAACTTGTCTAATAGCATCCGGGAGGGAATTCCACACCCCCGGTCCCGCAAAACGAAGCAGAAACGCAGCACGTTGAGTATTCCGGAGCTCCGATGCAAGGTCATTCGCATTTCTAGTCTCACAACAGTGATAAGATGAGTTAGCTTTAAAAATTTCCCAAAATACCTCTGGTGAACACTTATTCAAACATTGATAAATAAAAATTGCTAACTGGTAATCCCGTAACTGATAAATATTTAAAATTTTCAAACTTGTAAAGCAATTCAAAATGCTATTTTCAAACTGAATATATTAACCTAAAATACAAACTATTTTATTTTGTAAAATTTGGACCTTTCTAAAACTTGAAATAAAACTACTGGTCCATAGCATGCAACCATACGATAAATAAGGGCCAACAATAGAATGATAAAGTAAAAGTTAAACATTTGACGGGTTGTTGATTTTTCAGTCTTCTTATCACACCCAACCCTCTTGAAATCTTAACTGCCACAAGATCACAATGTGAAATCCAACTTAAATTAAAATCAAGACTAAAGCCCAAATATTTAACACTATTTACATGCTTTAAAAATTCACCGTTAAAAATAATTTTATTATCTAAAACACATGAAACTCCATTTCTACAAAATGTCGCGAAATTTGTTTTTGAAATATTCACTACCAAATAAGTAGAATTTGTAAAACTTATCAATTCAGCGAGGGCCTTATTTGTCTTCTCAATTAATTGGTTCAGACAAGTAGCTGTAATCGTAAACACCGTGTCATCAGCAAAAGACGTTATAAGTGCATCTGATATATAAAAACGCATGGTATCAGCGTAAATTAGATAAAGAAGTGGGCCAAGCACTGAATCCTGAGGCACACGAGAATTAACGATAAAAGTTTTTGAAATAGAATTTTTAGTAGAGACTCGAATAATGCGCTGGTTAAAATAAGATTCAAACCATTTCAGAATAACCCCTTGGATCCCTAAACGGCTTAGCCTATTTAACAAAATTTTATGAACCACCGTGTCAAAAGCCTTTCTAAAGTCTATAAATGGGGTCGCAATTAGCGATAAGGAAAAAACTAAAGCGAGATGGGACGAACATTTTGAGAA